>NC_048298.1:38269556-38569556 GCF_013100865.1 Trachemys scripta elegans | reverse complement strand
GTTCAGTTGCTATTTTAAAAGAAAAGCCTTTCACTTGAGTGGTAGATTTAAAAACAACAGTGCTAGCTATTCAGGGTCCGTGGACTTTCACCATCCGATACACAGTAACTGGTGGTCATGTGTGGGCTCTAAAGTCATGTCCATGAACCCTTTAAGTTTCAAATTATTAATTTAACATTTCAAAGCAACTCCCGCTCAGCAGCCACCTGCTTTGATTATTTCATCAAGTGAAAAACTGTTAAATTGAATTTAGGAAGAGAGATCAAATAATCTGGTTGGCTGTCAAAAGTTCCATATTTATTACTCGTGTTTATCTCTCTCTAATGTTTGCACAGCTCTGTGTGTATTGGTTAAGTATTGCTGGACAGCCAGCAGAGCACTCCCAGGAGAACATTTTATTTTTGTAGGTCCTACAGGAGCACGGGAAATAGCTTTTCAAAATAAGAGCATTTGTTGATTCAGAGCTAAATCTGAAAGGCTTAAAAACTGAGCACTTATTAAGCGATTATGTAGTTTTCTGAAATGAAGACACTTCTGAAAACACCTGTGATTTTGAACAGCCTGCCAACTTGCTTCATCAGAGCAATTCAGATTGGGGAAAGCAATTGCACTATGAAAGCTCAATCCTGCAAGGTGCCAAGCACCTCCTGTGGAGCTGATGAACATCCTCAACTCTCACTGAGGTCAATGAGAGTTGATGATGCTCAGCACCTTGACAGAAATGCTCAGCACTCTATAGGATTGGCCAGTGTCTCCCCTGCAGCCTATTAT
Organism: Trachemys scripta elegans; assembly: GCF_013100865.1. NCBI lineage: Eukaryota > Metazoa > Chordata > Testudines > Emydidae > Trachemys > Trachemys scripta. The sequence continues at coordinate 38,568,785 of NC_048298.1, read as the reverse complement.
GTGGATATACAGAGCTAACAAACTGAACATAAACAACTGTAAATAGAAATGTAGAAGGGAAAAATAATCAGAAAAAGTAAAAATAAAATACCTTTTTCTGAGGTAATACTGCTGATTATATAAAAATCAACTTTGTTTAACACACACACAAAAATTTAAGTTGTATTCACTTACACATACTTCTAAATAACCACTTTTTAAAAAACAGTAGTAAGTTCCAGGATGCACAATGCACAGGAGTTTCCTGTGTCTCCTGACATGCTTCATTCCTAATCTTGCTGCTTTCTTTATCAACTTCAACTTTTGCCCTACACTACTAGCATTTCCAAAAGCAACATATTTAAAGACATTTCCATTTTATTATCTTAACCGCACTGGAAACTGCCCACAAGTTGCAATGAACAAAACACCAACACCTCAGTTAGGTACTAAGCTCATTCCTACTTAACCCACAGTGGCTTGAAGATGTTGCGAGGAAGGCAAAAAAGTCCCTAGTCCTCTGCCAATTGGCCAATGAGAGAAAAAATTCCTTCCTGAGCTCCTAAACATGTAATCAGCTACACCTGCAATATCTGTCAGGCTGGGTTCCCATTCCTAGTTCGGGTGGTCTGCTGGAATGGAGACAAAAGAGATTCCACATGGCCCTTACACTGGGTTAAATCCTGGGAGCTGGGGAATGCTGACCAATCAGCACCCTTCTCCCCCAACTAGCAAATGGATGCCAGAGACTCCCAGGGGGAGAAGCTACCTATTGTCCTTAGCGAGTGTCTCCTTTCCTTGCTTCTGGGACTGTCCCACTTTCACCACTGGCCCTATCAGGTTCCCTCACCTATTAATGCAGGTGGTGGCATTTGGGCTACAGATACCACAGCATGTATACATTATGTGGGCTAAAAACACTCTTGTAATCTTGCTATTTTAGTACGTTAAAGACAATTAAACCCTATACTCTGTTAATGTTCATTTAGTACCTTAATTTTGGGTACTTAAAAAAAATCAATAACAATCTTAATTCCCACTACAGATAAGTGGTCCAGGTCTTTAAGTATGTATGACCCTAAGAAATTTAAGCAAATATATAAAGACAATTTGACTCACTACTTCTTACTCCATTTTCCATATATGTTTTCCCTGGAGGCTGTCCAGTTTTTTCAATGAAGCTAGTGTTTTTAATTGACAATCTTGCCTTGTAGGCAATTCCACACATTTCTGAGCTCTGATTTGGAGTGGGGAGAGAAAGTATCTGATTGTTATGCTAAAAAACAGTGACTCCAAACAACTCTCTCAACAAATCTGGATACATTATATGGTCTCAGTGCACTGAGAAACCCTTTACTGATTCCTGGACTACCACTAATACCTTGAGAAGTAAGTTGCAATCTTCTGGCATTGTTGGGATGTTACAAATATGTTAACACCAGGAGGTTTGTGTTCTCACTTCCATTTAGCCAGAAATACTAACTTTTGTACTGTGAATCAGTCAGCAGAATTACTGATTCATCAAAAAGTGACATGAAAGATTCTTTAGATTGCACATGTAAGGGGACTGTTGTCGATGGGAAATCAGAACCCTGAGACTGACAGTCCCCAGGAACAATGGGGAGAGGCCAGTGCTCCAGGTCAGCCTGGTTGACAGGGCGGGCAGGCTAATCAGGGAGTCAGGAGGAAAGCAATCAGATCCAGAGGGGCCAGAAAAGCAGCCCAGGAAGCAGGCCAGTGCTGGGAGCAAAGTCACAGAAGCAGCCCACAGAGCAGACCTGTGCTAGCCAGAGCAGAACTGTAGCAACCAGAGCCAGAGGGGCCGGAGAAGCAGCCCAGTGAGCTGGAGGCAGAGCAGCAGCAGCTGCCGTGCTGAGGCACAGTGGAGCTGGAGCTGAGACAGAGTGCTGGAGCTGGAACTGGAGCTGGAGCAGTCCGGAGCCGGGTGCGGTGAGCAGCTGAGGAGAGTGAGGGGGGATCCTGGGCAGCAGGCCCAGTGGAGGGAGATGCCCCCAGCCAAGACGCCTTGCAGACCAGACTTGGAGGGAGATCATAACCCTGACGGGGTGGGGGCAACGCTAGGAAAAAGGGTCCTGCCACCTAGAATCTGGGGGTGTGTGGCCACTGCCAGAACAAGTGTCCGACCCGCAGCATCCGTGCAGCACAGCCAGGGCCTGAGGAGGAGGCCTGGGACTTGTTAGGAACAAACTGAACTTCCCTTACATTCCAGAGATGCTGGTTGTGATGTCCCCGTGCCACAGAGCAGGGTGACGGGTTTTCCTTTAACCTTTCTGATTTTTTCCTTATTTTTTAAATTGGTTGCAGTTTAATAAATTGTATTTGCTTTGAACTGTATGTAATGATCAGTGGATATGGGAAGCATCCAGTGCAGAGAGACCAGAATGGGGACACCCTAGCCCCTGCCTTAAGTGACCACGACAAGGTTTGCGGTTGAGCCTCCCAGGATCCTGGGCCCAGCCTTGTTGGGGTTATGAGGACTCTGCCATACAGGAGAATGGAAGGGGAGCCCTTGAGGTCAGGCCGGTCTTTGGGTAAACGAAGTGGGAGCAAGGACTCAGATCCTTTCGCTAGCCCATTTCACCGGGGTAGCGTATAAACCAGGAAAGTTCCCCACAATAGTGGGACCATTCCCTTGTTTACACACAGTTGAGCACTTAACTCTGCTCTCTTATTTATATGCATTATGATAAAGGTACATTCAGTAACTGCCAAAAGTTTTACATATGGAGCTCAGTTTTTCAAGGTTTGGTCTTTACTAAACATTGAATATTTCTGGCAACTCTGAGCCCAAATTATTTGACTGCTTTTGAGTATTAGAAGTTTTACATGGCTTGTTGTAGAAAGGGCATGCAAATTGCTCTAACTGAAAAGTACTTTTGATTGTTATAGAATCATAGAGTTAGAAAGGACTGCAAGGGTCATCTGGTCAAACCCCCTGCCAGATGCAGGATTTGTTGTGTCTAAATCATCCAAGACAGATGGCTGTCCAGCCTCCTTTGGAAAGCCTCCAGTGAAGGAGCTTCCACAACCTCCCTAGGCAGTCCGTTCCATTGTGCTACTGTTCTTACAGTTGTTCTTACAGTTAGGAAGTTTTTCCTGAGATTTAAACTAAATCTGCTGTGTTGTAGTTTGAACCCATTACCTTTTGTCCTGCCCTCTGTGGCAAGAGAGAACAGCTTTTCTCCATCTTCTTTATGGCAGCCTTTCAAGTATTTGAAGACTGCTATCATGTCCCCCATTCATCTCATCTTTTTCAAACTAAACATACCCAGTTCCTTCAGCCTTTGTTCATATGGCTTGCATTCCATCCCTTCAAGCATCTTTGTCACTGTCCTCTGGATCCTTTCCAGTTTCCTACATTCTTTCACATTGGTGACCAAAATTGGACACAGTACTTCAGCTAAGGCCTAACCAGCGCCAAGTAGAGTGATACTATCACTGCCTATAACTTGCATGCTATGCCACTATTAATGCAACCTAAAACTGCATTTGCTTTTTTTGAAACAGCATTGAATTCCTGACTCACGTTGAGGTTGTGATATACCACAACTCCCAGATCATTCTCAGCAGTGCTGCTGCCGAACCAGTTTCCCCTCATTCTGCATTTGTGCATTTGATTTTTCTTCCTTAAGTGTAGCACCTTATATTTGTCTTTGCGGAATTTCATTTTGTTGTCAATAGCCCAGTTCTCCAATTTACAAGATCCCTCTGAATCTTAGCTCTGTCCTCCAAAGTGTTGGCAAATCCCGACCCCAGCTTCGTTCATCTGCAAATTTGATCAGTATGCTCTCTATTCCTACATCCAGATCATTAATAAAGATGTTAATCAACACTGGACCAAGAAAAGATCCCTGTGGAACCCCACTTGAGTCCTTCCTCCAACCCCTCATCATTCCATTAATAGTTACTCTTTGTTTGCAGTTGTTTAACCAATTCTGCATCCACTTAATGGTGGTTCTGTCAAGCCTACATTTCTTCAGTTTATTTATCAGAATGGTGGGACTGCGTCAGAAGTCCAGGTCTATTAAATCCACCGCTTTCCCCCATCCACCAAACCAGTTACCTTGTCAAACAAGAAAATCAAGCTGGTTTGGCATGATTTGTTCTTGGTAAAGCCATGCTGGCTGCTAGTGATTACCCCTTCATCCTTCAGGTATTCGCAAATTGAATGTTTTATTCATTGCTCTATTAGCTTCCCAGGTATCAATGTCAGGCTGACTGGTCTATAGTTTCCCGGCTCCTCCTTTCTCCCCCCCCCTTTTAAAGATGGGCGCTATGTTAACATTGTTCCAGCAAAAAATGGATTTGATAGGACAGAAATCAAATTCAGACCTCATGCTTTTGCAATAACTGGTACAGTTTTGGAGAGACAAAGGTTATACTGTGCATATATATATGGAATGAACTAGGGCTCCATATGAGCCTTTCCTCATTCTGATCCTGGTCATTTTATTGATTTCAACCAGCATTAGAATCATAGATATCAGGGTTGGAAGGGACCTCAGGAGGTCATCTAGTCCAACCCCCTGCTCAAAGCAGGACCAATTCCCAATTAAATCATCCCACCCAGGTCTTTGTCCAGCATAGAAACAAGAGGGCTGAGTTAAGGTTGCACATGCTACTTTAATGTGATGTTTCCTGACTTTTTACTGCTCAGCTGTGTAATCTAAAGACTCTTTAATGTCATTTTTTGAGAAATATTTTATGAAGTCCCCCATTTCAAGTACTTTGAAGATATTTTGTTATTTATTATTTATGTTTGCAAATTTTTGTTCATGAAAATGAAGATTAGTAGCAACTCACAGGAATACAGATACAGAAAAAATATTGCTAGTTGCTATACAAATTACCCCTAAACATTTCTGCCAGTGTGCCCCAATCCTAATCCAAATTACCCCTGCTAGGTCAGCCCCAACATAAGTCTGTTTTCAACGAAGTTTAATCATGCCAAATACCAGACTAATTTGCTACACATGCCCAGAATGGGAGTACTAATTCATTTGCACGTGACCTATATATATTTTGAACCTGGATCTCTAAAGATGGAAGCCTAGTACATTTCAGTATATCATCTTTTATACCAACCCTTCAAATCATAGCAATTAGACAGAAAAAAGCATTGTGATCTTAGCTTTTTTACCTGCAAGTACTATTTTTTTTCCATCTAGCACTGTGTATGTTGTGCATAGATTTAGAAGATTTAAATGACTGAGGCTTCTACCACTTCCATTAAGAGTAAGTTTGACAGTCTAGTATAAGAAGCCTCACTGAAGGAAACGTTTCCCTAATAGTCAGCCTAGATTTTCCTATGTTGTGTCACCTGAGTGCTTTTTAGCTTACCCCTTTTAGGGCATATTAATCAATTCTGCACCCTCAATTTTAAACACAATTTCAGTGAAATTCACCTCACAGATAGAAATGGTTTGAAAAATGGAATTTCCAGCTCACAGGAAATTCCAACCTTACAACATTTGTTTTCAGGAATTGGGATAAAAAAAATGAAAATGTTTCAAAGAATGGAAATCCTGAAAAAAAAAATCTATGTGGGAAATGCAAATGATCTTGTCAAAACATTTCATTTAGATAATGTTTAAACATTATAATAGAATATATGTATATATTTTAAAATTAATGTAGTAATAAAGAAGTCTAAATAAAATGAAACTAAATGAGGAAGTCAAAACAAAAATAAAAAAATCCAAATGAAACAAGAAAGTAGGAAGATGCTACTCCATTTCAGTTCTGAGGCTTTTCCATCAAAATGGACATGTTTCCATTAAATATTTCAGTTTCAACACAGCTGCATTTTGTTCCATTAAAACCTGTTCCATTAAAAAAAAAAAGCCACACCCACAACCTTTGACTAGCTCTCACAATTGATGAGTTTGGTTATTTTATTCTTTCCTCCTAACCCATTCCCTTAAGCACCTCATTCATTTTTTATTTATTTAATTTATTTATTTATTTACTCTTCCTTGAATCTATTTTGTTGCCATATTTTTGCTATAAAGATGCCCAGGACTTTATGCATTTTATTATGTGTAGTTTTCCATGACCATACAGAGAAGGGAAATATCTCCCTGTTCTAAAAAGGGAATCCTCTAAATATGCTAAAAGCAACCGAGGGTCCTGTGGCACCTTTAGGACTAACAGAAGTATTGAAAGCATAAGCTTTCATGCTCCCAATACTTCTGTTAGGCCTGGTCTATACTACCCGCCTGAATCGGCGGGTAGAAATCGACCTCTCGGGGATCGATTTATCGCGTCCCGTCGGGACGCGACAATCGATCCCCGAATCGGCGCTCTAACTCCACCAGCGGAGGTGGTAGTAAGCGCCGCCGACAAAAAGCGGCAGAAGTCGATTTTGCCGCCGTCCTCACAACGGGGTAAGTCGGCTGTAATACGTCGAATTCAGCTACGCTATTCACGTAGCTGAATTTGCGTATCTTAAATCGACTCCCCGCTGTAGTGTAGATGTACCCTTAGTCTTAAAGGTGCCACAGGACCCTCTGTTACTTTTTTACAGATTCAGACTAACACCGCTACCCCTCTGATACCTTCTAAATATGCTGCATCTCTAGCCTGCACTGGCTTTTTGCTGCTATATTGCATAGCAAACTTATATCTAATTGTCTGTTATTGCCTATAGGACTTTCTTCCACATTATTGATTTCCATTAATCTTCTTCCAGTTGAATATCTGTGTTTTGGGATTATTTATCCCTTGATATAATCAATCTTATTTCATTTCCTGCCCATATTTCAAAACCTCTCTAAGACTGCATAAAATAATGTGAAATGCTGTATCAATTGTTCTACATGACCACTCCACATTCTCTTTTGCCCAACTCACCGCTGTTTAAAATTATTATTTTTTAGTTCTTTGCATGAAAAATAAAGATTTTTTTACTGATTTGGGGCCAGATTGTGCCATCCTTACTCAAAGCAAGTGATCCTTATTCTTCAAGTAGTTCAGTTGAAATCATGGGAATTACTCCAGGTGTATCACAGAATGATAGAATTTAAAGGCAGAAGGGACAATCAGATCATCTATTCTTACCTCCTGAACACAGCAGCTTACTATACCCCATCCCATTACCCCTGTAAAATATGCTCCATGGGAGTAAAGATGACACAATCTGATCTTTCATTTGTCAAAATTTCCATGGAGACCTGATATATGACAGTGTTAAATCAGCATTGCATTTTTGTTGTTGAGGAACATTCTTTGAACGTTATTTAGCTGTTGTGCTACATACTCTACACATCTTGTAGCTGTGCATTTTTACGCAAATAGTACCTGTATAATGCAAGAAATGGGTTTTATGGGGTTTATTTAATCTGTTGCTTGATGTGGCAATGGAACTTTATCAGGGTATTATTGTGGTCAATACTGTGCTGCATCAATCTTATTTTATTTGAAAACTTCCTATTCTAACGTCCCCTGTAAGTGTGACTTGAACAAAAAGGTTAATCTTTTCTCCTTTATTTCCGTTTTTCATTTTCCTTGTGACTTTGAGGCCTAGAAGTTATTTTTCAGTAATAAGGTTTCAGAACCTTCCATGGGAAATCATATTTCTAATGCTCAAGATTGTGACTTACAAAGCAGTATAAAAATCTAGTGTGAGTAGTTTTCATACAGATTTCCATTGTGAGGTCTCTGTTATGATTCAAATCATTTTAAAGAATTTAATAATAATATTAGGCCAGATTGTGACTCACTTATGTCAAATAAGGTACGACTCAACGTAAAGGAAGCACAGTCTGTTCCATATGGAAGATTGGTATTAAATTTTGTTAACAATATTGGCTCAAATACGGTGAAAAACTCAGTCTCTGCAGACTGCTTTCAAGAGGCTTCCATTAAAAAAAGAAAATAGAGAGGACATTTTTTATTCTATTATCTTCCATGCTTCCCTGGCACATGGGACACCATCCTTGATATAAGAAAAACCCCATAAAGTGGCTCCTTCATCTCTTCCTTCAAGTCCCTCCCCAACAGGGCTGGCTCTGGCTTTTTTGCCGCCCCAGGCAAACAAGCCTCCCGCCGCCCCCCCCTCCCAGCGCGGCAGGGGAGGGCACCGAGCCCGGCCGCAGGCCGCTCTCCCCAACCAGCCAGAGTGCCGGATGGAGGGCGGCGAGCCTGCCGCGGCTCCGCTGGCAGCCGGAGCCCCGGGAGGAGGGCAGAGAGCCCGGCCGGGGCTCCGCTCTCCCCGGCAGCCAGAGTGCCGGGGGGAGGCCGGAGAACCCAGCCGGGGCTCCGCTCTCCCCGGCAGCCGGAGCCGGAGCACCACGCCGCCCCCCTCCAGGTGCCGCCCCAAGCACAAGCTTGGTGGGCTGGTGCCTGGAGCCGGCCCTGCTCCCCAAAACCCATTTTCACTCTACTATGTATTGAGATATCTGCCAGCCAGGGATGTCCTGGTTGGGCAGCCCTTGGGGACCAGATGATTTTAAGTTATTTTTAAAACATTCATATTATTTGGAACAATCAAGCTGTGCATATAGTTACAGTTTCATGCAGATAGGCTACATAGCCTTCATTTAATTATCCTCCTCTGCCCTTCCCTTGCCATTATACCTTCCCTATTTGTTATACTCACGTCTTTTATCTTGTTTCAAGAGAAACTTAAAGCTCTTGGGACAGGAGCTGCATCTATGAATGTGTACGGTGCCTAGTATTAGACGAGGCCAATCTTGATTGAGCCCCTTGAGCACTATTAATAATACTACTATAACTCCTTTACAGAATTGAAATGCCACAAGGTACAATTATACAACAGTCTAAGAAAAGGACTGAATTAATTGACACACTAAGGTTCTACGGTGCGCTGATAAGGAACAGACAGAACTCCTTTCTTCCTCATGGCCAGTTCAGAGGATAGCCCAGAATAGGTTGGAAGCAGAAAGGGAGTTTATGAAGAAGTTCCATTCCCTTTTGGTCTCTCACTGCAACACTAGTCTTTTCCTCTCCATCCTTCTTCACACCCTTCCATTTTGATTAACATGAAGTGTTGATTTTTGACCCTTCTTCCAACCAAAGTCTCAGGGATGGCCCAAGAAGGTATGCTTTTTTAATAACTCCCAAACCAGAACAAGCAGCATTAGTATTTGCTATTCACTATTCTAGTGTCCTGCTGGCTATCTTAAGTATTTTTAACACATCTTTAACCTCAAGGTCTGATTTTCCACTGTGTTCCCTGATTCACCACGACAATGAAACCAATGGAATTTCAGCAGTGTAGAATTGGAATAACACAGCAAAGAACCAGACCATCAGTAAGTAAAAATGCTACTTAGGTATCTAATCTAAGATCTGATAGAATGTCACACCACTCTTATGGTAAAAATATAATAATTTGGATACCTATGTGAAGTTTCCTGAGGAATATCATCTCCCCTGACAGGTAAAATTCAAAACTTTGAGTGGATGTGACAGCACAGATGGGAGCAATGTGTTCTCAGGAGCACCTTGGGACAAGTCTACCAGATGTCCTCAATTGCCTAGGATAACCTAGGAATAATAGCCACTGTTCTGGGAATATGCAGGCTAGGCCACATCAGTGTCTTGGAGTTTTAAATAACTGGCTCTTGCTGCAACAGAGCCACTGCCGTGCCTTGCACAGAGCCCTGTCACAGTAGCTGTTCAAAGAAGAAATCCTGTAGGTGGTCATAAAAAAAAAATGGTTGACAATTACAGTACACACAGGACCTGAATTTCAGACGTGCTGGGCACCTGTAACTCCCAGTGACATAACTCAAGTCACAAAATGTTACAGATCTGGAGTTTTATTCCTGTAAGATGAAGATACATTCCCTTTGCAAAATGTAGAGCTGGATCCAGGTCTGGCTACCTCTTTCGAAAATATATATTTTAAACTACAGAGTTATATGTAGCCTCTCAACCAATCTTTTCCATCCCCCAGGCAACACTGCCCATACAAATGATTAAACTATTACTTTTAAAACTTCACAACAGGGACTCCTAGGCAAAATCTGTTTTGCCTGTAATTCATTTTTTCTAAGTATATTTTAAAAGGTCTAGTTTTTTTTTTTTTTAAACGTGCTTACAATTTTGCTCTCTAGACTCTATTACAGGAAGAATTACGTTTTTCATTACATGGTAACAGAGGTCTATTGCCTGGAGGATGCATCACTCAAGCAGCTTTACCTAGATGATGAGCATAAGCCTGTTCCCATGCCACACTAACTCAGCAGTGAGAGCCCTAAGCTGCCTCTATACTATGAGCGAGAGGTCTGATTCCCAGCTCACATACCCGTTCTCATGCTAGTGCCAGTCTAATAGTAGCATAGCCACTAGAACATGGGCAGCGACGGCACAGCTTTGCCATGCTGAGTGCATATCCACAGGGTTGAGCTGGGTTTGTATTCGGCCCAGCCAAGCCATGCCACTGCAGCCTGTGTATACTCAAGTGAGCTCTCATTGAGTATGTGTACCTGAACAGGGAACCACACGCCGATCACGTAATGCAGACATAGCCTTAGTGTCATACTGTACAACTTCAACGGATGATCCCGTATGGACCACAAAATGCTCAATCTCATGTTGCAAAATAGTTTGAGTGAAATGAGCCCACTCTGAATGGGGAGATACCAAATTCCCAGGGCCAAATTTTCAACTCTAAAATTAGGCCTGCAAATTTTGCATATTCTCCCAAATGTATGAGCAAACCAGGTAATTACATGTCTAACTACTCTATTTGTATATGTAACAGATGTGGGCTTAACTTGTGCAAATGCTCACTGTTGTGTCCCTTTAGGTAGACAGGGAAGGGGGTGATAGTTGTATATGGTATGGAAGGGAATTATTAATTATTATTATTTTTAAGACTAACAGAAGTATTGGAGCATAAGCTTTTGTGGGTGAATGCCCACTTCAGACGCAAGACTTACGTCTGAAGTGGGCATTCACCCACGAAAGCTTATGCTCCCAATACTTCTGTTAGTCTTAAAGGTGCCACAGGACCCTCTGTTGCTTTTTACAGATTCAGACTAACACAGCTACCCCTCTGATACTTATCTATTATTATTTTGTATCACTGTAGCACCTAGGAGCCACAGGCATGGAAGGGTAGTACATTACATTGCTTTTTTTTTTTTTTTTTAACACCCATTTCAGTGGCATTTGGAATAACCTGCACATCGAAAATATCAGCATCAGGAAAGCCATCTGGATCATCATCATAAACTCACATCGCACTGCAGTTTTCTAAAGTCAGTAGGTGCTCAAGGTATTATTCGCATTTTGGTAGAGCCCCGGGCATGCTGTCACTGTACCATGGCATATATACAAACACATTTTAACATGATCTCTGCCCCACTGACCTTATTATCTAAGACAAGACAAAAAAAACAAACCACAACAGGCAAAGCGTGTGGAGAGAGGGTAGAATATGCATGCAAAGGCTGGAGCCCTCGTGTTTGTTTTATATAAGAAACTTGGATTTATTTAATTATGTATTGTTTGTATTGGAGTCAGAACAAGGGAGTGGGGAAAAGGAAGAAAGGGGTGGAGGGACACTGAGGGAGAGGAAAGAATGGAGAGAAGAGGGTTGAGATGGATGGAGAGGAACATAGAATGGGATTGTGGAAGAGAGGGAGATGGACAGAGGCTGGGGCAAACAACCAGCCAGCCAGCAGCAATCGTTTCTAGCATTGAAATTACACAAAAGCAATCCGCTGACAACAGCCGAACTGTGAAAGCTCTGCTTCCTTAGCCCACGTGGCTGGGAGCAGGGGAGTTGCTGTGAACAGAGCCCCTGCATAGAGAACCTACATAACAAGGGGTCCCATTTCTAATATCCATGTCCTCATGGGGTAGGGAGGCAGGGCTGGGTCTCTCCCTGCTGCTCCCAGGGGCTGGCTCCAGCAGAACTGAGTACAGTGACAGTGAAGCTTTTGATGTGCTGCTGCAGTGAATCAGGAGCCAGCCGTGCCAGAGCACTAAGAAGAACATTTTAAAACATATTGGATATTCTGTGCCTTAAGCACTTTCTTAAGGATGTGTCTGTGCTCTCAGTGAGGGCAGAAATGGAGCAATGGTACTCAGGGTGCTTAAATTCCCGCCACCCATGGTAACAATGTCTTATTTCAATTCTGCATTTTCCTTTCACAATGAAGGGTTTTACTGTACTGTTAGTGCAGTGAGATGGAAATAAAATCTCCATCCATGGACAAAGCACACAGATGGTAAAGAACTTTCATACAATGCAAAAATGTTTATTTCTTCTTTGCTTTCTCTGTTACTAACTTCATGATATGTGACTGTGCTGTCAGTGCTGTGAAATGAAAATGAAATTAATGGCAGTTGCCGGTGCACCAAATTGCCCAGTGTACCTATATACCACAGACCTTTAAAAAAACAAACACTCAATAAAAATAATATATTCCCCTTTCGCCTTTACTTTGTATTAAAGTATAACTAGACTTCAAGAAGCCACTGAAACACCAAAATGAGAAATACTTGTCCAGAGAAGAGACTGATGGCATAGAAGCCATGCTGTGTAACTGCACAGTTAAGTGGTGTCAACTGAGCTGGTGATGTGGCCATGTCTGGAACAAAGTTTAATCTGGGTAATTTCACTCTGCCTAACTAAATTTTTTCACTTCCAGCTGAATGTAATATGTTTCTTTCCCTAAACTCCTGTATAGTGTTGGTAGGAACTATAAAACTGTTGTTGTGCTCCACCCCAGAAGTGGCTGCATTCATCTAATTGGTTCCTTTGTGTGCATTTGTGTATATATAAATACAGTCTCTCTCAGACATGCCCTTTACAAGTGCTGAAGCTCTTTTAGGATGAAAAGAACTTTATAAATGTAAGATTTTATATATTGCTGTTTGTAATAATATTCATCTTAGGCAGCTAGAAGACCACCACGTATAGATGTTGTCATAACTATAAAGGGAAGGGCAACAGCCCTCCTGTGTACAATACTATAAAATCCCTCCTGGCCAGAGACTCCAAAATCCTTTTACCTGTAAAGGGTTAAGAAGCTCAGGTAACCTGGCTGACACCTGACCCAAAGGACCAATAAGGGGACAAGATACTTTCAAATCTTGGTCGGGGGAAGGCTTTTGTTTGTGTTCTTTGTTTTGGTGGGAGTTCGCTCTTGGGACTAAAAGGGACCAGACATCAATCCAGGCTCTCCAAATGTTTCTGAACAAGTCTCGTATTTCAAATTTGTAAGTGCAGCCAGGCAAGGCATGTTAGTTTTATCTTTGTTTTCTCAACTTGTAAATGTACCTTTTGCTAGGGTGTTTACCTCTGTTTGCTGTAACTTTGAACCTAAGTCTAAAGGGGGTCCTCTGGGCTCTTTAAGTTTGATTACCCTGTAAAGTTATTTTCCATCCTGATTTTACAGAAATGATTTTTACCTTTTTCTTTAATTAAAAGCCTTCTTTTTAAGAACCTGATTGATTTTCCTTGTTTTTAGATCCAAGGGGGTTGGCTCTTGATCCACCAGGGAATTGGTGAAGAGTCTCTCAAGGCTACCCAGGGAAGGGAATTAGCACATTGGGAGTGGTGGCAGCGGACCAGATCTAAGCTGGTAGTTAAGCTTAGAAGTTTTCATGCAGGCCCCACATCTATACCCTAAAGTTCAGAGTGGGAAAGGAGCCTTGACAGATGTTTGTTGTTTGGTTTTTCTTACTTCTGAGTAGAAACAGAGGGCAAATAACTGATTTTCCAATTCCTGGGCAATTTTAAAAAAATAATGTTAAAACTTTTCACAAAGAAAAATGTTTCAGATCAGACAAAACATTTCACTTTGATTGAGCATTTTGAATTTTTTAAAGGAAATTATGAGGAAAGAAGTCATTTTAAACTGAAAGAAATCAAAATATTTTATTTTGAGAATGTCAAAACAAATATTTTGATTTTTAATATTCCTCAAAGTGAACAATTCAGTGAAACCAACAGAAATTCATGAAATGTTTGCATCACAATCTCCATTTTTCTCAAAATAACCCCCAAAGATTGTCAAAATTTCCACCCAGCTTTACTTCTGAGCTTTTAAAAATGTCTTTTGTACAAAGTTCTTCTAGTGCTAGTTAATGCACATAATCCATGCCAACAGATGTAGTAGCAGAGTAGGAAACACTCGGAATAGTAAGATATCCTCTTGATCTAGACACACAAGGTTATGTTTAGAGATGCCCAAATATTTTGACATGCCAAGTCCATTTTCAATTAAAACCGTATGCCATTTCACCATCCAAATCTGTACAACTCCACTATTCACTTCTTAAACCCATGTGGCTTTAATATAACATTACTTACACGCTAAAACAAGAAATCCATAGTCACCCAGGGTTTTCTTTGCACGTCTGATCCAATCTTTGTAGCCCTTATTCATTGTCCGGCTGTCTGCTTTAATAGCTCTCTTGTTTACAATGGTCTTGGTGATAGTGAAGGGAATTAATAATCCATCATGAGAATGGGAATTACATGGTTTGTGTTCTCAAATATATTTTAAGAAAAAGAGCATAAATAAAGCTAGTGAAGATTGGCAAACAGCAAAAGTTATGTTAGGTTTCAACAAAGACCTTGGTTGTGTAAGCTAGCCTTTGTTTAGGGAGGGCAGTCTCAGTTAATTAACTGCACTAAGTTTCAGAGGACTCCAGATTGCAGTTTCAGACAATTTATGTTTTGTATGGTTCTCTTCAGATGAATAGATGTCACACCAACAGGTGGGACACAGTAATAACAAACATGCAGGCCGTCCCTCAGAGACTTTTCAGGGAAAGAGGGAAGTATTTTTCTTTCCTCCAATATTTTTTCTCTTAGAAGTCTCCTTTCAGCAAATATAATTATTTGTAATTTATCTTGACATCAAAAAAATAAAAATGCATCCACCCATGATTCGAAGAACTTTGGGTATTATTTAAATCCAAAGGATGAAATCTTGGCTTCCATGGAAAACAAAGGAAAAACTCCCAATAACTTCAATGGAGCCAGGATTTCATCCACAATTATTTGTTTCACCGATGCCTCATATGGTCAGGCAATAAATAAATAAAGTTCCACCATTCATTGCACTCAGTCCTTGCTCCTTCTTTCCCTACCACCCTCAACACAGACATCTCTGAAAGCCAGGGAAAATCTTTGAAGCAATTCCTTTGAAACAAGGAGAGAGAGAATTGCAAAGTCTAAAAGCTCCAACAGAGAACATCTCACCAGCTGTCCCCCTCTTCTATACCAATGGAACTTCAGATTGAGTGGCTCCACTTTGTCTATGGCCCAGCCATCTTGGCTTGTTGTTAAATTCAGATGACAATCTTTTAAATGTTCTGCCCTTACTTTGCTCTACACCAGATGCAGGGCAGGACAGAAACAGAAAAAGGAGTTCACAGAAACCATACGATACCCAGAGAACTGCCATGGGCAGGATCCTGCCTTTGAATGTGCTAGAAGGGGGCATAAAGGAACTTTTCCCTTCCCACCAACCGATACAAGCAGCAGTGTAGAATATTTATCTATCACACAAGAGAGGGGATGGGTGAAAGACATGTTTCTGAATACTGATCTTGCCATGACTCCCCATGGGTCCTTGCAACTCGCCTTATCTGCACAGAAGAGCCATGTCTTACCACAGAATCAAGGGTGAGTTATGCCAACATCAGTGTGTTAACATCTGCAACACAATACTTACCTTGGATGTGTGAATTGCTATTCTCGTTACTTTTCAAAAGCATTTCCCAAATAACAGAGAGGATAAAGAGCTTGGCACATTACCAGAAAATTGAACAATGGGTGGGTGGACAATTTTGGTTAGACTTGAGGCAGAATTTGCTCTGATTCTTATCATGTAGCAACATCTATACTACGCTTACAGATGCTTCAGAACTGCTGACAGTGGGCAAAATCAAAGCCCCTAGATATGAACTTTGAGCTTGATTTCAAACACCCATCTTAACTCTCCCAAATTTCGGTGTTTTCAGATTGTGTGTGTGGGTTTTGACTCAATATATAGGTTCTGGGCGAGCAAACTTGGATCTCAGTGGAGGTTCAGATCAGGCCAGCCTCTACAATAATAGTGTGGTTTTTACTGATCCCTTTAGTTCTAACAACTTACGCTTAGAATTGACCAACTTCGACAAAACCCAACAGCTCAAGGCCAGTATAAGACTTGGTTCAGATATAGTCCAACTGAATCTTTAATACCTTTTCAAGCTCACCAGAATGCATAGTTCTTGATCATACCATCATCTACACAGAGATGTTTTTATGGCTCAGTTATAAGTTAGCCCCAATCGAGACTTTCTATTCATCATCTCCATTTTGTTCTTTGCATCTAAACCATGTTGTTTTAACTCAGCATTATAGGCTTGTGAGGCAGGGACTGTCTAGTGGGTAGCACAATGGGCCCTGATCCCTGACTGTTGTTTCTAGACACTACTATAATAGAAACAATAATAAAAATTAAAATTGCATCTGCACAAAGCGCATGCTAGGAAACCATTTCAGTCTTAATTCATGTTTGTGCCAGTGTTATCATCACCGGGTATCAAGATGTGTGCTATTTGTTTGACTGCCAAGAGGTGGCAATTTATTAGAGTTTGTATTTTTCCAGATTCTGTGTCAGTTCTACGTTTAAATTTAGTCCCAGTTCATGCTCTGTAGTCAAGAGAGAATTTGTTCTCAGTGATTCCGTGCGACAGCTGCTGCACATGACGGGAAAGTGTATGCTGACTACTGTAATTGCCCACAAGAAGAATAAATGCTAAGAAATGGCACAAATTTGCAATTTATATAATTGGCCATTTGTATGAATGACAGAAGTATTAAATGCAATGAAATGGTTGGAATTTGCAGTTTATTTAGTTCTGCAGCTCTTTGTTCTGGAGCAGTATTGCCTCACACAACCCATAGTTTAACTAATTTGGGGTGCCCCCAGAGCAGTACCTATATAAATCACATTGAAACTGTAACAGTCACAATATGTGTCATTGAATTAATCCTCAGGAAGCCACAAAATAATTAAATCACAGTGTTCTGACAGCATGTTGTGATAACTGCATCCTAACATTACGTCCATCAGTAGAGCTGGACAAATAACTCTTGAATAACTCAATTCCTGAAGATTGATTTCTTCTGCCACACCAACAAGGAGCTAGCTTACACAGTGATCTATTTACAACTGCATTTATTTATCCTGTAGATGAACTGCCCTCATCTGTGAATGCAGGAAGGAGGAGTAAGATGTGTAAGAACACTGGAGGTGCCCCATGCTGGGCACTGTTGTGGGGAAACAAATGGAGAGAAATTAATTGTGACAGGAGTGAGTGTGGGGGGGGAGGGAGAATTGAGTGAATTCAACCTAACAGCAATGTGTAGCAAATAAGGTACATGCCTGTCACCCTGATTATGTTGCCTGTGTGTTATGCCCCTTTCTCTTTTGTGCGTCTTTGGCTTTTTATACTGGATACTCTTTGGGACAGAGACTGTTTCTTCTTCTATGTTTAGAAAGCACCAAGAACATTTTGAGTTCTACCGCAATTGTTTTCTGTGAATAATTCTCAATGGTTGCTTGCTCATGAGCAGTTCACTGCAAGTAGCAGAACACCAGGGTTTCAACAGGCAGACAGAATGGACAGATTATTCAATGTTCTTTGAGATCAAATGTTTCCAAATTGGCCCATTTTCAATATGCGATAACTCCTTTACTGAACTGTCCTTCATGTCATTCTTACGGTCACCAAAACGTCATATTTGAAAATAAAGCAATACAGGTGTCTGCATTTTAACATGCACATCAATGGGAAGGAAAATTAATGTCATATGCCCCCTTTTGGGCTGATACCAATTTAAGTGATGTCATTGCTAGCTTCTTCCCCGTTGCATCTGAGAAGCAGTTATGGGACATGTCTTATCTCAAAGGTATGCATGGCACTAGTCATGAAATACTCCAAAACCTCTCAGTTTTTTATTCTCACTAATGGGTTCAGAAAGACCTCTCCTCTCATGAACACAGTGGAACTCTTCATTTTGGTGCACATATGAAGATACCACATTGGCACAGCTGGGTCCCAATCATGCAAGGCCTAGCAACATACATACTGCTGCTATAACTGGTTTTTGGCAGCTGCTAAAACATAGAACACAATAAATGCCATTACTGGGCTCACAGATTATTTCAAGGGTTAATGTCATATTCCTGTATACTACAAAGTAAGAGGATAATCAAACCTTGTAAGTTTGAGCCGTGGAGGGTAAGAGTAGGAGCAGCATTGGTTATGGTAATGCCCATGCCCTACACTTGACTTCTACAAGCATAATGTCACTAGAAGTACTGAGCAGAGCACACTTACTAGCAGCACTTCTACATAGAAATAGATGACAGAACTGAAACAGTGTGTCAAGGGGATGGCTGACATCACAATCCCAATTATTAACTGCCTGGTTTTTTGAGGCAACAGAGTTCTTATTCACAAGACAATCTCCACCCCTCTAAAATCCCACTGAAGAATCCAAAACAGACTCAGTGGCGTTAAAGTGGGCAGATCCCCTCTGCCTGTCTGCTCTAAGCCAAGAAAGCTCATACCATTAGATCCTGCTTAAAACTCATGGCTACATGGTCCAGCTCCACCAGTTCAGCTGCTGCCCACTCCAGTCTGGTCCTATGAAGTCATTTCTGTCACCACTGGTCTGGTCTTGCAAAATCAGCTCTGCTGTTGGTCAAGTCTGGATCTTCTGAAGCAGCTGTACACAGAACTCAGTCTCTGGATAGAAAACCCAGAGCAAAACAAAACCCCAAAGAGAAGCCCATGTCTTTGCAACAGAGATGCCTTGTTGTTAAATATGAATTCCCTATCTAACTTGAGTCCATTACTTGTCAGCTAGAGGTAACGCAATTTCCCCACTGTTAGAGCTGGTTGGCAAATTTCTGACAAAATGGGTTATTAGTTAGAAAATGCTGATTCATTGAAACTGACATGTTTTGTGGAAACCTTTTAGTTTTGAGGGACTTCCACTGAAATACTGGCAGGGTTCCAAGGAAGGAAACCAGGCTTCCAGGGTCGGTGGCGCTGGGGCAGCCATGGCATGCAGATTGCCCTGGGGCCAGGGACCCCAGGGATCTTAGGACCGGTACCCGGTTCCCAGGAAACTGAAAGCCCTCGGAGCCCCAGCCGTCTCAGAGCTTCTACACTCCCTGTTCTGCAGTGGAGGACTCTCCTGACTCCTGGAGACTCCCCGGGAGTGGGGACAGCCTCCTGCTCCTTTTCATTTTGGAAAAATGTATTGAAAACCTTTTAATTTTTCCAAAATGATTTTTCCCAGCATTTCCTTCCTGCAGGATATTTCAAATGTTCAAGTTTTCATTCCAAATCAGATTGAAAAACCTTTTCAAAGCTTCAGAATTTCCTAAAAAATCCAAGTTCCAAGTTTCAACCAGCTCTACTACCTATACAACAAGAGAGTTCAAAAATGCCCTAGGGCACAACTGTAATTCATATAAATGAAGCCTAGCCACTTTCTTTCTTCCTACATGGAGAGTAAAGTTCCTATTCCTTTAAAGCAGGGGTGGGAAAACTGTGGCCCGCGGGACCATCCTGCCCAGCCCCCGAGTTCCTGGCCCGGGAGGCTAGCCCCTGGCCCCTCCCCTGCTGTCCCCCCTCCACTGCAGCTTCAGCTCGCTGCAA
This sequence comes from Trachemys scripta elegans, assembly GCF_013100865.1. Classification (NCBI taxonomy): domain Eukaryota; kingdom Metazoa; phylum Chordata; order Testudines; family Emydidae; genus Trachemys; species Trachemys scripta. The sequence continues at coordinate 38,549,126 of NC_048298.1, read as the reverse complement.
TGCTCTGGGTGCCGGGGCTGTGAGCTCCTGGGGCAGCGCAACTGCAGAGCCCGGCCTGACCCAGTGCTCTGTGCTGTGTGGTGTGGCAGCACGGCTGTAGCACCGCCAGCCACCGGTGCTCTAGGCAGCGCGGTAAGGGAGCATGGAGCAGGGGGGGTTGGATAGAGGGCAGGGGAGTTTGGGGTGGTGGTCAGGGGTGTGGATAGGGGTTGGGGCGGTTGGGGGAGAACAGCGGGTTGAATGGGGGCAGGGGTCCCGGGGGGGCAGTCAGGAAGGAGAGGGGGTTGGATGGGGTGGCAAGGGGCAATCAGGGGCAGGAGTTCCGGGGGCAGTCAGGGGGCAGGAAGAAGGGGTGGTTGGATGGGGTGGGGGTACCGGGGGCACTGTCAGGAATGAGAGGAGGGGTTGGGGATGGGGTGGCAGAGATCCAGGGTCGGTCAGGGCACAGGGAGTGTGTGGGGGGGGGGGGGGGGGGAGGGTTTCCGGGGGGGGGGGGGGGCAGATAGGAGATGGGGGCTGGGCCACGACCTCCTCCACTAACCGGCCCTCCATAAAATTTACGAAACCCGATGCGGCCCTCAGGCCAAAACGTTTGCCCACCCCTGCTATAAAGCCTTCTAGCTCTGAGGCTTACATTTAATTGGCCAAAGACACAAACACCCTCTTCCACCAGGAACAGAATCTGGCCATCCTCTGATGTAACTGAAAACAGAACCTGCATCTTCTGCATGACACTATAGAACAAATCAGTAAGCTATAAGACCAGGCAAAGAGTTGGTTATTTTCATCTATTTTAAAATCTCAGAATATTTTCCAATTACAGTTAGATATCACTTAAAAAGGGATAAAAACCTCTTTAAAATGCTTACTTGAGAAAACTGATTTCTTTGACTCACCTGAAACAGATTTCTCCTGAGAAATCCTAATGACGCTGGTATTTCTGGCCAAATCTCTCATGCTTGCCCAGGAAAATTGCTGCTACTTCACTAAGGCCAGTATTGGGTCTTCATGACATATGGAAGACAATACTGCTCAATTCTGTTTATTGGTTTGTGCAACACCTTATCTCGTGAAAGTATAAGGGTCAGACCATTGCAAAAATAACAGCAGCTCATTACAATATCTCATGTAGTGAAATAGAAGTAAATAAAACCACTTGGTTACCTCTTGCCTTTGGGATTAACACTCAACAGGCAGGTGGCAGGCAGAGAGGAGAGAGGGCAGATTGTGTTTTGTGCCCTCTGGAACCCAGGGTAAAGAAGGAAAATGAAAGCAATATGAAGTGCAGTTTTGGAAGTGGACTTACTAGTGCTGCAGAGGTACAGTTTTTCTCTATAATACTGGAGAATTAAAGGCAGGTGGGAAAGGGATCCTACAAGAATGATCTGGATGGAAGACAATTCTGATTCTTCATCAATAACCTGTGCTGCAATAGGAGAGAGGTAAACACTAATACAAACAAAAGTGAATCCCAGTTTCTCTTGCATGGGCCTCACTGATTAATATATTTGCTCATTAAAATAGTGGCTGAATCAAACATGCATAACTAAACTGGTGAGGAAGAGCACCCAGGTTGTGCTTAATACATTGCTGAAATTGTTCCAGGACAGCGTTATCCTCATGAAAAATGTGTCCCATTTCTTAGAGACATGTGTTACCTCTAGCTTCTATGTAAACAGTGCTGCATACATTAGAACTGATAATGGAGGAGTCAGTCAAACTTGTCCTGGTCCAAATTCTGCTCGCTATTAAAATTCTGCAATTCCACTGAAGCCAATATATTAACACAGCAGGTGCCCAGTATGTATTATATATTTCTCAGTATTTTAAGCACCTTTAATATTTGTGTGCATTTTAATTTTTTGACAAATGCATTTATAAAAAAATAATATATTTGTATCCTGAAGACTTTGAGCATAATCAAGAAGAAAATCATAATATTTCAAATTACATCGCAGCAGTGACAATTTATTCAACTGTGTTGTTGTTATACTTCTGTACATGAGGGAGTGACGTTATCACAGAAAACCATTTCTCCTCTTCTTTTTCCTCATTTTCTACCCCACATTCCTTGTTGCATACCCCAAAGCTACCTACTAACTACTTCATCCATTGAACAGCATCAGGTAAACTATGTTGACGAATCCCTTCGTCATATAACTTCCTGGGGAGATGCTAATTACATGCCTGTTCCAAACAAGTTATAGAAAACCCATGGTATTGTGGGTGCAATTAAAACTTGACATTTACTACACACAGTAGGTAAAGTTACTGTGGTATTTACAGTATGCCACATTCTGAGTTTAGGGAACACCACAAATACCATGGGGAAGGTAAATACCGCAATGCACCAAATATGATTGTAATGGAGCTCAAGTTATATATGGTGCATAATTCATGATAGTCAAATCATAAATTCGGTTCCTCTATCCTTCCTTTATCTGGGTAGAGATTAGTCTCTTTTTCTTCCCCAAATAAACCTTGACTTCCAAGAAAAAAAAAGAGTAGTGAACATTTTGAATCAATCTTTCATTTTTGACTGAACAGTTCTGACGTGGGGGAGAAAATGGATAAAAAAGAGGCTGTTCATTTAGCACTGCAAAGTAGATTTTGACACTGTCCTTTGCACACATTGATTACCTTAATTGGTTTTTCTTTAATGTTCAGAAATGGAAATCAGCAGTTTACTTGCTGCGTCCCAGGAGCTAGTGAAAACACCTGATGATTGTTCTAATCAAAATGATCTTTCACTTAACATATCCCTTTCAAACATGTTATATAATCACCTATGAAAAATAGCTTAGGTATTTAGTATCACTGTACTTTTAAAACAATATAATCTCTGGTATTCTGTATTCATATTTATGATGTTAAATGATATTTTTTCAATGGACTCAGCTACAATTTCTAGAGGAAGGACTATCATCAAAATTTCTTATTCTATCATGGAGTTCATATGGTTTCTTATCCTAAATCATCTATTTTCTCTCTTTTGTCCTTATTCCTCTCTCCTTCCTGTGAACCACACCACCATCTTAGTTTTGCCTGAAATAATTCAATAAGCAGCTCTCTCAGCAACAAAAGTTTTAATTTACTCAAGAACCTGATGGTAAGCATATAGTATTATACGCCATCAGTGGCACTGCAGTTTCCCCAGGGTTTTTTCCCATCATTCTTGGGACTAGGAGCTCTGCATCTAGTCTCAACAGGTGCCATTCCCCACCCCACCCACACTAATTTTAATGATTCCTGCAATAGTGACAATGCATCTAAATCATTAACTGAAATCAAGAGTTACTCAGTGCTTAGAATAACTAGCAGAGGATGCTGTAATAAAACCTAATTTCACTAGCTGTGAATGCTGGAAAAGCTCATTCAACAATTAGCTTGATTTATGAAAATACTGCAAGTCTGAAAAATTGTTTTTCAGTCTCCTTTCAGAAGACTGTCTGTGATGCATGAGCATAATAGTTCAGCTTTGTGCTTTACCTCTCAGAAGTTCATTTAGTTTAATGCTTCCCCTTTGTTTTATAAGGCACTAGCCTATATGGGGGGAAAAACCTTACTATCAGGGTAGTTAAGCCGTGGAACAAATTGCCTAGGGAAGTTGTGGAATCTCCATCATTGGAGGCTTTTAAGAACAGGTTAGACAAACACCTGTCAAGAATGGTCCAGTTATTATGTACCCTGTACCTTGAGTGCAGGGGACTGGACTAGATGACTCTCGAGGTCCCTTTCAGTCCTATATTTCTATGATTAGATGCCAGCAACTGAAAATGCAGTTAGACAAAACTGACATTTTTATAATAAATCTAAATTCAATCAAAATTAGAATGGGGACTCTAATCTGTTTTAGCATTTCTAATGTTCCCATCACTTTATTATCTAGGGACCCAAATACAGGAGCAGGGCTTCTCTATATTAGGGTTATAAGTATTTATCTAGTACAAAAATTATACTGTCATCAGCCCTCTGAGGCTGGCTATACCATGGACAGATTGCTTTCTCCTCAGTTTGATCAGTGGTGAACATTAACTTGCTAGATCAACATTTTAACTCTCAGTAATGATTAGCAGAGAAGGCTGAGAATTCTTATCTGCCATAGCCTAGAGCCATCAGTATCATTTCCATTCCTTCCCTATATATTATAAATATATTTATATAGATATGTGAGAGGGACTGGACTGGGATTGTGCATGACTTTGGGGCTTATGGAAACAGGGCATTAATAATGTTGGGTATGCTAAAAGAATAGGCAGCATATAAAAACTTTCCCACAACAGCTTCAATAATGCACACCACAGACTGCTAACCATGCTGAATTGTGCAGTGATTTTATTGCAAGAGCAACTATCCAATCCACCCATAAGGCTTGCAGAGCACCAAAATCTCTTGACTTGCCACCCAAAAGGGATTTGAACCCATTCCCAGAAGTGAAAAAAAAAAAAGCATACTAAGTAACCCTCTATAACACCAGTGAGTTGTTTTCTAGGTTTAAAAATCTTAGCAGAGATTAACAGGTAATTCAACAGAGCATTCTGGGCCAAAATTTGACTTATCCTACATTCCATGTAACTGCACTGATCAATAAGAAAATGCTATTATTTGTATTATAAAGATCAATGCTTCTCTAAAAAGTGATTAAGTCAAAAAGGCACCTTGTAACTCAACACATCTGCTCCTTGGTTCTATTCCCGGGTCTCATTTCCTCATTTCAGTGACACAGCCACTCGTGCGCACTGGGAACAGCCAGTGTTACCCACTCTCACCTCACCCAGATGAGTATGTGGGTGATTTCAACAGCCACCACACTGACTGGGCTTAGTCAGAGCCAGACCCAGACTGATTACTCACCTGACCTCTGCAGGGAGACATCACTAAATGGTCACCCCCAATCAACATTGTGTGTGGTCCTGGACAACTTTCCACATAGTCAACATAGACCATCACTCATCCCTGTGAGCTGCCCATTGTTAGAAACTTTAAGAAAAGAAGATGGAATTTCAGTGAAACTCTGGAATGAAGTACCATTACCATCCCATCACATTCCGTCCCAATCAACGAAGCCTACAACCATTTCCATCGTTGTCATCTTCAAGGCAGCCTGTGTGTCCAGGCTATCGCCCTGTCTACATTCCTTGTTTAGATGCTATATGTTCAGAACTATTGAAGCTGTATAACTGGAAATCCAGATATTGCTGACCACTTAGAATCCTTAGATGCTGTGAGATGAGCAAGATGGGAAGAAACAACAAGGAATACAAATTTCACCTATTCCAGACAGAAATCATGAAACCCTCTGGGTCAACTTGCACAACAACCACCAGTGCTGCCCTGTCTGCTGTCACTCCAAACCAAGTTGCTAGCCACTTCCTTCAGGTTGCAAAGGTTCCTCTGAATAATCTCATAAAACAGCAGATTTGCAATGAGTGGTAGCAATTCAGATGATATAATCTGCTTTGTCAGTGCAGAGCACTCTTCACAAGCACTGAATTAGACACTGTACTAAGGAGCATCAAACCCAGAATGGCAGCAGGATATCACATAGTTCACCAGAGTTCCTGAAACACCTTGGAATCAATGCCCATCAAGGACTATCCAAATTCCTAATGTGGGTTGTTAATGAGGGTAACCTGCCAAGGATCTGGAGGATGTCAAAAGTGACCGCCCTTTTAAAACCCAGAAAGGACCCGCACACAACGCGGCAAGCTACCAACCAATCTATCTGCTATTTGTTGTCTTCAAAATCTTTGAGCGGCTTATGATGATGGAAGGGCATGAGCAGGATTTGTGAATGTAGGCTTCCTGCAGGCTCAGCTAACTCTTGAAAATTCCCTATGGTTAACATGTTTTAGGCCAATCTTGGGGCCTAAAAGACTTTGCAGTTCTTCCATTCTTTTTATTTGTGTATATTTATTGTATTGAAATAACACACACACAGTTTCAGAAGGAAAAAAACCTCACATTACATACAGATAGCTTTTCACTAATCAAAATTACAGTGAGTCTAAAAATAAAATAAAAGAAAACAGAATAAAGAAAGGGGAGGGGGAAAAGAGGACATAAATAAGGAGAAAATGCCAGGATCAATCTTCTTATGACCTACTGCAGCACCTAGTTATAATTTGTGTTCCGCATTTTAGAAACACTTCCTGGAATCTCGGCTACGTTTTCCGAGAGAATGATGTTCTAAAGATTTTTCTGAGCTATAGGTAAATTCCTTATCTCTCCCCTATATTCATTTTGACAATGTGGTTCTACTCTGGTATCATGAGGTTCAGCAGTCATTGGCTCTCAATAACTCCAGATCAAGTATGCTCTCTTTCCAAGTACATATACTTTGTCTTCTGGCAGCTCTGCAAACTCTGAGAATCAAGCCTGGTTCATTCATTCTTGCCTATCTCCACTACTAACCCTTTATACCCTTTGTTAAACCTATGAATCTCCACTCCAGTCATATTATGTCCTTGTTGATTCCAGTGGGTTATCTCAGAAGTAACTGACTGGAATTTAGGAAATAAATCTCCTCTGGTGATGCACGAGGAGAACCAGATTCCAGCTCACTTTCTCTTAGCTGTTGTTGGCTCTGTGGCGGCAACAGAAATAAAAACACAGTAAAAATGTGCTTTTATCACTTCTTCTAACATTTGCAGTGCTTGCTAAGCCACCCAGCAGCAGCTTCATCTGCACAATGAAGGGTCCTAAGGCCACTATGAAATCTAGCCAGTTGCCACTTGTTGACATGTGGCATTGACTGACGAAAACCACAGTGACAAAGTGGATCATCATGTGTAGAGGTTGGCTGCACATATTCCTTGGCAAGTTTGGAACCTGTTCAGCAGAATCCAAAGATGATGTGGCAGGTGAAAATCAAGCAGTTGATTGGTCAGATCAGTGACAAGGAAACCTTTCCAAACTTCTTTAGCCGACTTCTCACCGCACCATAGGGTTGCTTCTGACAGATTCCAGTCTGGAAGTTGAGACCACAATGGATACTTCGACATAAGTCATGCTCTGGGGTGAATGGAAATGTCTGTGTATGGTGGGAGACCTGGATTGGCGCACAGCTTTTCCACCAGTCTGGCTGTAGACTCTTGATGATGAATGTGTGGAGGGGCTATGTTGCTCAGAACTGCTAGCTATGGGATAGGAATGTGACGCAGGGTATCTATGATGATACAAATGGTAGAGTTCAATTCAGCATCAATCAAATTTAATCTGAGGTGAACGACATTACAGAGGGCACAGTATTCCACTGAGGTATAGCACAGCACCACAGCTGATCTGCAAAGTGTCTCTGCTCTTGTGCCCCATGTTGAACTGGGTAATTTCCTGATTAGATTATTCCTACTACTGACTTTGGCAGCAGCCTTTTTTAGATGATCATGGAAAGTCAGAGTAACACCAAGGTAGACCAGTTTTGCCTCATGTTTCAGTCATTTTCCATTGAGGAAGACATCTAAGTCACACTTACATTGTGGAGGTGGAAGACTCTCAAAACTGTCTTAGTCATGCTTGGTTGGAATCACTAACTGCTACAGCAGACTGCTATCTTGGTCAGCGTTCAAGATGTTCTCCAATTTGGTGAAAGAGCTTTACTGCAGCAGGTGTCATCTGGCATAGATAAACTTGCATGACTGAGTCAGGTCATTTGTGTACAGATTGAACAGGGTGGGCACAAGCACAGAGCCTGGGGGTAAGCTGTTGGATTGTGTTCTTCATGAACTTGTTCTGTCTCCCATATGTACCTGAAAATGCCTGTCACAAAGTAGAATTTCAACAACATCCACCACCATGCTGGGAGAGCTCTTGACAGTTTTACCGGAAGACCAGTATGCCATACTGTATCGTAGGCTGCTGTCAGGTCCAAGAAAACAGCTCCTGTCTTCAAGTTCTGTTGAAACCCATTTTCTATATATGTAGCGAGGACCAGGACTTGGTTGTGTGTGCTTCGACCCTTCCAAAAGCCAGCTTGGTTGATGCTGAGAGTTCTCTCTGCCCATAGGACTGGAAGGGACTTCGAGTGGTCATCTAGTCCAGTCCACTGTACTGAGGCAGGACTAAGTATTATCTAGACCATCCATAACAGGTGTTTGCCTAACCTCCTCTTAAAAATCTCCAATGATGGATATTCCACAACCTCCCTAGGCAGTTTATTCCACTGCTTAAAAATCCTGTTAGGAAGTTTTTCCTAATGTCCAACCTAAACCTCCCTTGCTGCAATTTAAGCCCATTGCTTCTTGTCTTATCTTCAGCGGTTAAGAAAAACAAAATTTCTCCCTCCTCCTTGTAACAACCTTTTATGTACTTGAAAACTGTTATGTCCCCTCTCTGTCTTCTCTTTTCCAGACTAAACAAACCCAGTGTTTTCAATCTTCCCTCATAGGTCATGTTTTCTAGACCGTTAATCATTTTTGTTGCTCTTCTCTGGACTTTCTCCAATTTGTCCACACATTTCCTGAAATGTGGCACCCAGAATTGGACACAATATTCCAGTTGAGGCCTAATCAGCACGGAGTAGAGAGGAAGAATTACTTCTCGTGTCTTGCTTACAACACTCCTGCTAATACATCCCAGAATGATGTTCGCTTTTTTTGCAACAGTGTTACCCTGTGTGACAGGTTAGATCACAGAACCCCCCTCGGGAGCTGCCACCTGATGTGCCAAGACTACCTCTACCCCTGCTTTCTCTGCTAGCTCGGGACCCCAGTACCCTGTCTTGCTGAGCCAGACACGCCCATCTGCTTCAACAAAGAGCCAGGGTCTGAATTACTTGCCCCAAAGCTGCAGACTTAACTGAAAGCAGCTTACAGAAGTGTTCTTGCCTTTAACACTCAGATGCCCGACTCCCAATAGGGCCTAAACCCAAATAAATCCGTTTCACCCTGTATAAAGCTAATACAAGGCAAACTCATAAATTGTTCACCCTCTATAACATTGACAGAGAGATATGCACAGCTGTTTGCCCCCCCCCCACCCCCAGGTATTAATACATACTTTGGGTTAATTAATAAGTAAAAAGTGATTTTATTAAATACAGAAAGTAGGATTTAAGTGGTTCCAAGTAGTAACAGACAGAACAAAGTGAATTACCAAGCAAAATAAAATAAAACACGCAAATCTGTGCCTAATACAGTAATACAATTGAGTACAGATAAAATATCACCCTGAAAGATGTTTCAGTAAGTCTCTTTCACAGACTGGATGCTTTCCTCGTCTGGGCACAGTCCTTTCCCCTGGTACAGCCATTGTTCCAGCTCAGGTGGTAGCTAGGGGATTTCTCATGATGGCCCCTCTTTTCTCTGTTCCACCCATTTATATATCCTTTGTCCCTCTGGGTTTCCACCTCCCTCCCCCTTCTCAATGGAAAAGCACCAGGTTAAAGATGAATTTCAGTTCAGGTGACATGATCACATGTCACTGTAAGACTTCATTACCCACTTGCCAGCACACACGTATACAGGAAGATTTACAGGTAAAACAGAGCCATCTGCCGACAATTGTCCTGGTTAATGGAAGTCATCAAGATTCCAAACCACCATTAATGGCCCACACTTTGCATAATTACAATAGGCCCTCAGAGTTATATTTCATATTTCTAGGTTTAGATACGAGTGTTACATTTATACAAATAGGATAATTACACTCAGTAAATTATAAGCTTTGTAGTGATACCTTACAAGAGACCTTTTGCATGAAGCATATTCCAGTTACATTAGTATATTTTCATAAAATCATATAAAGTGCAACGTCACACCCTGTTTATTCATTTTCAGCTTGTGCTCCACTATGACCCCCAGACCCTTTTCCGCAATACTCCTTCTTAGGCAGTCATTTCCCATTTTGTATGTGTGCAACTGATTGTTCCTTCCTAAGTGGAGTACTTTGCATTTGTCCTTACTGGATTTCATCCTATTTATTTCAGACCATTTCTCCAGTTTGTCCAGATCATTTTGAATTTTAATCCTATCCACCAAAGCACTTGCAACCCCTCCCAGTTTGGTATCAGCCGCAAACTTTGTAAGTGTACTCTCTATGCCATTATCTAAATCATTGATGAAAATATTAAACAGAACCGGACCCAGAACTGATCCCTACAGGACCCCACTCATTATGCCCTTCCAGCATGACTGTGAACCACTGATAACTACTCTCTGGGAACACTTTTCCAACCAGTTATGCACCCACCTTATAGTAGCTCCATCTAGGTTGCATTTCCCTAGTTCAGGGATCGGCAACCTTTGGCATGCGGCTCGCCAGGGTAAGCACCCTGGTGGGCCGGGCCGGTTTGTTTACCTGCCACGTCCACAGGTTCAGCCGATCGCAGCTCCCGCTGGCCACTGTTCGCCGTCCTAGGCCAATGGGGGCTGCAGGAAGCGGTGTGGGCCGAGAGATGTGCCTGCCGCCGTTTCCCACAGCCCCCATTAGCTGGGAGCAGCGAACCGTGGCCAGTGGGAGCCGCGATCGGCTGAACCTGCGCACACAGCAGGTAAACAAACTGGCCCGGTCCGCCAGGGTGCTTACCCTGGCGAGCTGTGTGCCAAAGATGCCGATCCCTGCCCTAGTTTGTTTATGATAAGGCCATGCGAGACAATATCAAAAGCTTTACTAAGGTCAAGATATACCACATCTACCACTTCCCCCATCCACAAGGCTTGTTACCCTGTCAAAGAAAGCTATCAGGTTGGTTTGACACGATTTGTTCTTGACAAATCAATGCTGACTGTTACTTATCACCTTATTATCTTCTAGATGTCTGCAAATTGACTGCTTAATTATTCACTCCATTATCTTTCTGAGTACAGAAGTTAAGCTGACTCGTCTGTAATTCTCCGGGTTGTCCTTATTTCCCTTTTTATAGATTGGTACTATATTTGCCCTTTTCCAGTCTTCTGGAAAGACAAAGGAATCTGAGAAGGACAAAAGGAAGCTGAGAAGTTTAGCTCCAGTTAAACTAACGAGGTTTTAATGTGCCTCATTGTTTCATGATGCTCACTGTGAAAAACTGTTCATTTCCAAGCCCGTTCTAATTAGGAAGCTGTACTACATCTGTGCTGACCACTTTCTGCCAGTTGAAATCTTTCTGTTCCATTGTGTTGTCTTTGGTCCCAATCTTGCAATGAAGTCTGCATGGAAGGACACCTATGCTCTTATAGTGTCCCCGTTGATTTTAATGGACTGTGTAGGCATAAGCATTGGTCCATGTAGATCTGATTGCTAGGCTGGGGTTTGCGGATTGCTTCAGTTGAGATTTTAAAAGACTACTAGGAGATTTAAAATACCTCCTGTATAGCACTTTACATCAATAGATTTCAAGCCCTTTACAAAGGTGAGTATCATTATCATTATTTTATAAACAGGGAAATGGAGGCGCAGAGGTGAAGCAACTTGCCTAAGGTCACTCAACAGGCTAGTGGCAGAGCTAGGAATAGAAACAAGGGCTCCTGTTCCCAGTCCAGTGATCTATCTACTAGATATACTGTGAGGCAACTCCCATTACTTTCAACACCACTTGTATGGACAAATCTCCTACTCAAACACTGAAAATCTCAATCTTTCTCCCCTGCACCAGTTGGCGATTTTGGAAGTCACATCACAGTTATGCATATATTTGCTGTTTTCTCTAGTGAGCTGAACACTTGGAACACCTTGTGTTAATCTGTTTAGTTGTAGGCAATGGCGCCCTTTGAACAATTCAGGCTAACAAGCCCCACCCTATCTACCAGTTTACCTGGATGTCGACTCCCACATTCCATTCTGTAAACTGATGGTACTTGTTCACTTCTTCCTCAGGTACCTCCACCTTTCTCCCAAACAGCCCCCAACACCTGGGGAAAACTCCTTATCAAAATTCATATCCTTATCCTCCTTTGACCCTCCTCAAACTTTCTACTGGGATGCCTACAAATCACTCCCATCTGTCACTGGTTGGCCAAGTAATGAGTTTTAATTTTCTGGCAAACTGTCGGTTTCATTTTCATCTCCTCCTCCCTGCAACTCATCCCCACCCCAATTTGTATGTTTCATCCATTTCTGGCATCCTGTCTCTGGGGCAGGGATTGTCTTTGCTAGCTCTCTGTACAGCACCTTATAAAAGGGATCCTGATCCTTGATTAGAGTTCCTAGATACTACTGTACTACAGCTCACTACTACTGCTATTAAGCTAGCTGGTTACATCCTTCCAGCACTGTGAAAGAGACATTATGCAAAATGAATTATCCTCAGGCAGTCAACAAGATTAAACTGATGAAAATAAAATACTTAAAGTTATCATATTCCCCACCACCATTCCCTTAGATAAGCACTAAAATTATTTAATGCAACAAATAGCTCAAAACCACAATGAAAGGAAAATTAGAGTTTGGCAAACCCTGCCAACTGAGCACTATGCACCTCATTAAGTGCATTAACATACCTGGTAAAAGCACTTAATACCATATCACTCAATTTACTGGACTTACCAAATGCTGTAACACATCTAGTTAGAGATCTCATTTGCAAAGCAACAGTTCTTACAATAACCCAGCTAGTGTCTGCCTATTAGATAGACTTTCCTTTAATGGCTAGAATCGGAACTTCTCAATTGCTAGGCAATTGTGGTTTTGAAAGACAGGGATTTGTGTTCTATCCCTGCTGTCCCTGGGAAGTTCCAAATAGCCATTACTTGCAACACCAACAACTACGAAGGCCTAGAAACTGAGGATTTGTTACATTATCTAGCATTCCATTTTGCAAGGCAAGATTTTCTTGGTTCACAGTATCCATGCCACGTCTGAGCTCTAAGTTTAATAAAACTAAGGCTTTTCATTTCTTTGGACCACAAAATATCCTCTTCTTTCATCCTTCAGGGACCTTTCCAGGAAGATGACCATTGTCTGTTTCTCTACATCTCAAGTACTGATGGGTGACCCTCAGTAGGAACAGAGTTTGAATTTAGTTCTCTCAAACATCATAGATATGAAAGTTTGACTATTTCAGAGGTTAGTGGGTTCACATATTGCTTAGGAGAGACTTACAAAATCAGTGACAAATTAGGAAGAAAATGGTGCAGAGAGCAGGCAGAGCACAAGAGAAATATTAGGACTGTGAAAAAAGGGGGAAAAGAGAAGGAGATAGAAATACCAATACAGAAACAAAACATAGTACTGAGTAGCTAAGATAACACAGCTGTTAAAACATGGTGTCTCAAATAGCACTGGGCGTAAATATGGACTCTTTAAAATGGTGGACTTGTGTCCTCCTATTGTTTTGGTGAGAGGGTAGTTAAGGGCTCTTCCTCTAATCCTAATTATAGCACAGGTTTCAGAGCAAAGTAATTAGGTCATTTTGTTTATGTTCTTACCTCACTTAGAGCTTGATCCTACAAACACATATGCACATGCTTAACTTTAAGCACATTGACGTCAATGAGACTGCTCACATGTGAAAGTAAAAAACAAGTGTTTGCAGGATTAGGGCCTTATTCTTATTTATGGAAGTGACTGGACATCTATTTTTTCTATCTGCTGTAATTACATAGTCTGCCTCCACATGGGGAATGCAATGAACTGTCTCACTTTAGAAATAAGCAATTTCCTTGTTGCCATCATTTATGTACTTAAAATTTGCTCGGCCTCATGGGATACACCTTATTTTTGTAAGGGAGCCATGAAGAAGCAGCAATACAAAATCACTTACGCGTACTGTACTTCTTACATATAATCTTACATACAATATATATTAGGCTGCTTTCTACAGGTATGGTCTCCAATAATGCATGGGGACTTACCTGATTGACAACCACTGTTGGTTATTTTTTATATTATTTTATAACTCCACTTCTTGATTAATTAATTCTATAGTCCAAAGGCCCTGCTTGAGTTATTGGAAGTAAAAGAGACAGGCCAATATTTCTGGTAGAATTTCAGCAGTTGAAACAATTAGTTCCAGTTGAGTTTCTTCTAAACAGAAATCAGAAGTCACTAATTATTCCATATTAATGGGACACTAAAGAGAGAACAAACAGAATGGCCACAGCAGAAAGACTAAAAGAGAAAGGATTTTTTTGACTAAAGAAATCATTTGTGTTAGCAAGGGATAAAAGCTCTCTCTCTCTTTTTTTTTTTTTTTTTTAAGTTCTACAAAATATGCATACTGCTGCCATCCCGATTTATAGTGATGGTATCACAGCTTGTAATTTGCATTTAAATCAGGCATCTTTTTAAAAAAAATAGGTGTAGCAGTCTTTCCAAATATTACTGAAGCACACACAACTGCCCATTTTTCCTGAATGAGTAATAAGTGATGCAATTATTTTAGAATTAGCCATAATTCTCTGAAGTTCCGTGTATAGTTAACTAGGTAATGGAAATTTAAGGGACATGTGGGTAAATAAATAGGTTATACCAAGTCTCTCTCTCTCTCTCTCTCTCTGAGAGACTTGCTATAACCTATTTCTCTGTGTGTGTGTGTGTGTGTGTGTGTGTGTGTGTGTGCGCGCGCGCGCGCGCTCCTGAGGAAAGGAGCTGTATAAAGACAGCTTCCACAGCCCAGGAGGCAGAGGAAAGAAGCCATTTCCAGGAGGAAAAGGCCTGGCTGTGAGTCTCTCACCTTTGAGACATCACCCCAAGGCGTGGGAAGAACCACATCCAGGGCACCAGAGGATTACCTGAATCAGCCCTGAGGGCTATAATTGAACAGCAGCCACTTCCAAACTGAGGCATGGGTGGGGAAGGAAGTGATGCAGGGGAAGATGAGCAGGAAGTAGGCCATCCCATGCTGTCACACTTTCAGGACCCTGGGCCAGGATCCGGTGAAGCTGGAGGGCCCAGGTCCCCACACCCACCCCAGATTCCCCTATGCCAAGCCCTGGGATGGCAGGAAAAGAGAGTTATCAACAAGGAAGCTGACCCAGCTGAACCCTGTTCAGGGGGGCCCAGACATACAGATCTAAAAGACTGAGGCAGCAGGCCCTGACCACTGGGACTGCTGATTAAACAGACAATCCTGCCACAATTGCACATAGAAGAATTCTTCTATTAGTGAAAGGGGGTAGCTCCCATAGACTTCAACAGCAGACTTGTACCCACTCTGACCCAAAGCAGAAGTTGGCCCCTCGCTCTTCTCCATAAGAAAATAAACAAAATGAAATGGAAAACAATGTTTTGACATTTCCAACCAAACACTCTAATCTTGTAATTTTACAAGAGCATTGTCATCATTGCAGCATTCAACTCATTCAACCGTTCTATATCAAGCAGATGAGCAAAACTGAAGTGTCTTGTATTAGCATATAATGTTAAAAATAACAGTCAGTGACAAATTTCTGCCAATCCCTACAGGCCCTAGATTCTCGTCTACTGTAAAAAAAGAGAGAGAGAGAGAATGTCAGGAGTGCAGAGAGCCATAAAGAAACAAGTTAAGTTCTGTAAAACTAGGAGTGACGATCACAACACTGTGGGCCTTTATCCGTACAGGAAAAGTAGCGATAGTTATGTCCTTTTGCTAGCCATGGGGTATTTTTGTTTTGTTTTTATTTACACTATCAGTCCTTGCCTCTCAGATTAAAGAACACTAGAGAACTAATTGGGATGCTAAATTTGGCATGTGCCAATAGATTCATTCAATCTTGAGGCAGCTGCCAAGCAACTCAGACACTGCAGGCTGCAGCAGTTTGGCTATGGTACATCCTGTTAAAGAGGACATAGCAATATGTCACAGCGCAGCACATGCCACATTGTAATGTGTGTAATGCAACATGCCATATTATGCAACGAACCCACAGGGGTACTGTAGCAAAGAGGCGTGACCTCCCTTAGGGATTGACAGTGAGGGACGGCCAGACGCCCCTTGGTGGGCAGAACCAGGAAGGCCACGCTCTCCACGCCGGAAGCAGAGGGGTGGGACAGGAACAGGAAGTATAAGAGAGCGGCCCTTTAGTTCAGTTGGGGAGCAGCTGCCAAAGGAGACAGATGCGTTCTCCCCACTGCTGATGCAGGAGCCCGCAGAAAACTTCTGCTGTCCCGAGGAGGCCCCCGAGCTACCCGAACGGCCAGACACACCTGACACTGAGGAGTTGCTGGGACTGCTGCTCACAGTATATCCCGGGGAGACGGAGGACGACCCTTGAAAGCAGATACACCGGAGGGGGAGTATAGGAAGCAGTCCAGTGGAACCAGACTACCATCTGGCTATGGTGCCACCAGAGACACAGTCAGCATGTTGCAGGTGGATTCCCCGCTGACCCAGTGACAGACCACTTTGCCACTGTTAGGGCCCTGGGCTGGGACACGGTGGAGTTGGGCAGGCCCATGTCTCCTCTACCACCCCACCTCTAGGATGGCAGTACTCCTGCCTGCTGTCCTCAGACACCCGTGCCTGAGCCCCAGAGACTGTGGCTGGCACTCACCCCTTGCCTGAGCCCCAGAGACTGCAGTTGGCATGCGCCCTTGGGTGGGCTCCTCAACTGCTTGGTGCTCGCCCCTACCCGAGGGCTGGAGCACTAGACTGCAAGGTGCCCCACCCTGCCTAAGGGCCTGGGCACCTGAACTGTGCATTGTTCTACCCTGCCCGAGGGCTGGAGCTCTAGACACTTTGGTGCCCCACCCTGCCTAAGGGCCTGGGCCCCTGAACTGCTGTACCCTTGTAGGGATGCATAGCTCCCGAATCGTCAGCCCACAGGCGCGGCAAACTGCTCCCATGGCTACGAGGCAGGAGTGACCTTCAATCCAGCGTTTGTGTTTGGGAAACTTATTTGGCTGATTTGATTGTACCCTCGCAGCTGGTGTTCACGCGCTCAAGAGATGGGTTCGTTATCTTATGTGCATGTATACTGCCTGGCTTTTCTATGCGCAAGAATGTAACCACTAAGAAGAGTTGTAAACAAAGTAAGGAGAGAAATAAAAACCCCAGGAAAAGTTTTCCTGGGAGGCTTTTTGCAAGAGGCTTGTAAAGCTCTCTGGCTACCAACAAACCTGGCGTTCTGTTTCCTGCGTCGTCACCACATACCCTGACTGCAGGATTGAGCCCTAGTACAGACTGCCATTCCAGGTGTGTGACAGCAAAGAGGCGTGGCCACCCTTGGAGACTGACAGTGAGGGACAGCCACTCACATTTTTTTTTCTGTTCTGGTTACCTTTTGAGGATAAATAATTATCTGAATTAATAGCTTCCCAACTCTTAAAACTAGTAGTTTTGTACTTAAGGTGGCATGACATACTCGACCCACACACCAGATTTATTCATCATTCTAAGAACATAATTTTGCCCATGACATGGAGAGGAAGGATGGTCCAGTGGTTAGGGCTGGTCAGAAATTTGGGGATAACAGCATAGATTCTAGGACTGGAAGTGAACTTGAGAGGTCATCGAGTCCAGTCCCCTGCCCTCATGGCAGGACCAAATACTGTCTAGACCATCCCTGATAGACATTTATCTAACCTACTCTTATATATCTCCAGAGATGGAGATTCCACAACCTCCCTAGGCAATTTATTCCAGTGTTTAACGACCCTTACAGTTAGGAAAAAGTTCCTAATGTCCAACCTAAACCTCCCTTGCTGTAGTTTAAACCCACTGCTTCTTGTTCTATCCTTAGAGGGTAAGGTGAACAAGTTTTCTCCCTCCTCCTTATGACACCCTTTTAGATACCTGAAAACTGCTATCATGTCCCCTCTCAGTCTTCTCTTTTCCAAACTAAACAAACCCAATTCTTTCAGCCTTCCTTCATAGGTCATGTTCTCAAGACCTTTAATCATTCTTGTTGCTCTTCTCTGGACCCTCTCCAATTTCTCCACATCTTTCTTGAAATGCGGTGCCCAGAACTGGACACAATACTCCTATTGAGGCCTAACCAGCGTAGAGTAGAGCGGAAGAATGACTTCTCGTGTCTTGCTCACAACACACCTGTTAATACATCCCAGAATCATGTTTGCTTTTTTTGCAACAGCATCACACTGTTGACTCATATTTAGCTTGTGGTCCACTATAACCCCTAGATCCCTTTCTGCCGTACTCCTTCCTAGACAGTCTCTTCCCATTCTGTATGTGTGAAACTGATTGTTCCTTCCTAAGTGGAGCACTTTGCATTTGTCTTTGTTAAACTTCATCCTGTTTACCTCAGACCATTTCTCCAATTTGTCCAGATCATTTTGAATTATGACCCTGTCCTCCAAAGCATTTGCAATCCCTCCCAGTTTGGTATCATCCGCAAACTTAATAAGCGTACTTTCTATGCCAATATCCAAGTCATTAATGAAGATATTGAACTGAGCCGGTCCCAAAACAGACCCCTGCGGAATCCCACTTGTTATGCCTTTCCAGCAGGATTGGGAACCATTAATAACAACTCTTGGAGTACTATTATCCAGCCAGTTATGCACCCACCTTATAGGAGCCCCATCTAAATTGTATTTGCCTAGTTTATCGATAAGAATATCATGCAAGACCATATCAAATGCCTTACTAAAGTCTAGGTATACCACATCCACAGCTTTTCCCTTATCCACAAGACTCAGTATCCTATCAAAGAAAGCTATCAGATTGGTTTGACACGATTTGTTCTTTACAAATCCATGCTGGCTATTCCCTATCACCTTACCACCTTCCAAGTGTTTGCAGAAGATTTCCTTAATTACTTGCTCCATTATCTTCCCTGGCACAGAAGTTAAACTAACTGGTCTGTAGTTTTCTGGGTCATTTTTATTTCCCTTTTATAGATGGGCACTATATTTGCCCTTTTCCAATCTTCTGGAATCTCTCCCGTCTCCCATGATTTTCCAAAGATAATAGCTAGAGGCTCAGATACTTCCTCTATTAGCTCCTTGAGTATTCTAGTATGCATTTCATCAGGCCCTGGTGACTTGCAGGCATCTAACTTTTCTAAGTGATTTTTAACTTGTTCTTTATTTATTTTATCTGCTAAACCTACCCCCTTCCCATTAGTATTCACTATGTTAGGCATTCCTTCAGACTTCTCGGTGAAGACCGAAACAAAGAAGTCATTAAGCGTCTCTGTCATTTCCAAGTTTCCTGTTACTGTTTCTCCCTCTTCACTGAGCAGTGGGCCTACCCTGTCTTTGGACTTCCTCTTGCTTCTAATGTATTGATAAAAAGTCTTCTTGTTTCCCTTATTCCGATAGCTAATTTGAGCTCATTTTGTGCCTTTGCCTTTCTAATCTTGCCCCTGCATTCCTGTGTTGTTTGCCTATATTCATCCTTTGTAATCTGGCCTAGTTTCCATTTTTTATATGACTCTTTTTTATTTTTTAGATCATGCAAGATCTCGTGGTTAAGCCAAGGTGGTCTTCTGCCACATTTTCTATCTTTCCTAACCAGCGGAATAGCTTGCTTTTGGGCCCTTAATAGTGTCCCTTTGAAAAACTGCCAACTCTCCTCAGTTATTTTTCCCCTCAGTCTTGATTTCCATGGAACCTTACCTATCAGCTCTCTGAGCTTACCAATATCCGCCTTCCTGAAATCCATTGTCTTTATTTTGCTGTACTCCCTTCTACCCTTCTTTAGAATTGCAAACTCTATGATTTCATGATCACTTTCACCCAAGCTGCCTTCTACTTTCAAATTCTCAACAAGTTCCTCCCTATTTTTTAAAATCAAGTCTAGAACAGCTTCCCCCCAGTAGCTTTTTCAACCTTCTGAAATAAAAAGTTGTCTGCAATGCAGTCCAAGAATTTGTTGGATAGTCTGTGCCCTGCTGTGTTATTTTCTCAACATATATTTGGATAGTTGAAGTCCCCCATCACCATCAAATCTTGAGCTTTGGATGATTTTGTTAGTTGCTTG
The DNA here is from genome assembly GCF_013100865.1 of Trachemys scripta elegans. NCBI lineage: Eukaryota > Metazoa > Chordata > Testudines > Emydidae > Trachemys > Trachemys scripta. Next base: position 38,529,346 of record NC_048298.1, on the reverse strand, counting down.
AAAAAAGCCTCTTCCACCTGGTTAGGTGGCCTGTAGTAGACTCGTAGCATGACATCATCCTTGTTTTTTACCCCTTTTAGCCTAACCCAGAGACTCTCAATACTTCCGTCTCCTATGTCCATCTCCAGTTCACTCCAAGTGTGTACATTTTTAATATATAAGGCAACACTTCCTCCCTTTTTCCTGTCTATCCTTTCTGAGCAAGCTGTACCCAGCCACCCCAACATTCCAATCATGTGTATTATCCCACCAAGTTTCAGTGATGCCAACAATCTCATAGTTGTATTTATTTATTAGCACTTCCAATTCTTCCTGCTTATTACCCATACTTCTCGCATTTGTATATGGGCATCTAAGATACTGGCATCTAAGCACTTCCTACCTCATGGGGGTGTTGTGACAACAAATGCATTTAAGACTGTGAAGTGCTCAGATACTATGGTAATGGTGCCCTATAAGTATTCTAGATAGATATATAATGCAAGTTGTTTTGAATTAGAATAGAGTTGAATCAAATGCAATTGTAAATTATGTAATCAGAATTTACACAGAAGATACAATAAGTAAGTGATAGAATTTCCCCTCCACTATCCCCACCCCACCCCCCGCACATACAATGTAGAACTTAGAAAACAGAGCATAGGAAGAAATGGTAGATTTTAATATGGGAAAAGGCTACCAGTACCCCAAGGATCCCTGCTATGATTAATGCTGTTGATCAAGAACAAGCAGTGAGGTGGCCACATCTGCAGAGTGCACAAGATTATCTAGGATTTAGGAGAAGAGTGAGAAACTCTAAAGGACATTCACAAACTAGGTGAATGGGCAAATGATGGCAGATAAAATTCACTATTGACAAAAACTAGGCAGTACACATCAGAAGGAAAACCGAACTATTCAGACACATCACTAACTTCTAAATTATCTGTAGGCATTCAGCAAAAAGATGGGTGCTATTGCAAACAGCTCAATGAAATCCTTTGCTCTGTGCTCAGGAGCCATCAAAAAGCTAGCAAAGTGTTCGCATGTATAAAAATGGAATAGAAAATAAATAATAGCATTATATAAACCAATGGTATGGCCTCATTTTGAGTACTGTGTTCGGTTCTGGTCACTTTATCTCAAAAGAGATAACTGAAAAACAGAAGGGGGCCAAAAGACAGATAATGAAAATTATTAGAGGTATGGGGAAAAGTACTGTCTATGGAGAGACTGAAAATGTTGGGACTGTTTGCTTTAGAATGAAGGCAAATAGGAAGGAGTGTTATGGAGCTCCTAATTAACCCTCTCTCATAATACCAGAACAAGGGGACAATCAATGAAACAGAAAGGTAATAACATTTGAAACTGATGAAATATTTTTGTGGCTAATGCATAACTAACCTATGGACAGAGGTGAATTAAGATTTCCCAGGGCCCTGGGCCAGAGCAAGTGGGCGGGGGCCTCCCCAACCCTTCCACCTGTAGGCCCACCCCCATTCGGCCCCTTCCACCTGTGGCCCCACCCACAGCCCCACCCTTTTCTGCCCCTTCCCCAGGGCCCCACCTCTGTTCCACCCAGGGCCGCACCTCTGTTCCACCCAGGGCCCTCCCCCCTTCCCCCCCCCCCACAACCCGTTTGCTCCTTTCTGAGCCCCCCCCATCCCCCCTCCCCGACTGCGGCCCCAACGCCAAAGAAGTTCTGTCCCCACATCATGGCCCCAGGGCCACAGCAGGGAGTAAAAGCTCCTGCAGTCCCAGGACTGCAGCAGGGATCTGTGTGCTGGAGCTTCCCCCAACACCCCCGCACTTCTGCAGGGGACCAGGGTCGGGGCGCTGAGGCTTCTCTTGCCCCACTCACCCGGTGCTTCTGCCGGAGAGCAGGGTCAGGCGCAAGGGCTTCCCCTGCTACCTCGCAGCTTGAGTGTGAGTGAGAGTGAGATTGAGTGTGTGTGCGCACATGTGTGCAGTCCCTAACACAAGAGGATCTCTTCTATGGAGAGCTGGGCAAAAACTTTTGCACAAATAATTTACATGCAGAAAAATGCAGTTCCATTCAACCCAAAATGAAATTTGTCAAATTTTTTAGATTCAGTGAATTTTTTTTTTTTTTTTTTTTTTAGCACTTTTGGTTTTGGTTCAAGTCAAACTGATTTTGCTTTTTTTAAAATTTTTGGAACTGCCAATGAACCAAAAAAAAAAAAAAAAAAAGTTATTCGCCCAGTTGATATATGGAGATCTATGTATCTCATAGAACTGGAAGGGACCCTGAGCAGGCCAATGCTCAAACCACTGAGCTATCCCTCCTCTCCCCACCCCCAGTTCTACTCCTAGGTGAAAATAATTGGAGGAACATTGGAGGAACTTAATTTCTATTATGATTAAGACCTGACAAATACGTAGGCATTAATATTTTTTATTATAATATATTTTGAAGCTAGAAGAGATGATTTTGATCATCTAGTCTGATCTCTTGCATATAGGGTGACCAAATGTCCCAATTTTATAGGGACAGTCCCAATATTTGGGGCTTTGTCTTATCTAGGTGGCTATTACCCCCCCCCAGCCCCATCCTGATTTTTCACCCTTGCTGTCTGGTCACCCTACCTGCATAACATATGCCATAAATAGGGCCCTACCAAATTCATGTTGCATTTTGGTCAATTTCATGGTCATACGATTTAAAAAATAATAAATTTCATGATTTCAGATATTTAAATCTGAAATATCACAGTGTTGTAACTGTAGGGGTCGTGACCCAAAAGGGGAGGATGGGGGGTCCCAAGGTTATTGTAGGGGGAGGTCATGGTATTGCCACCCTTCCTTCTGTGCTGCTGCTGGTGGTGGCGCTGCCCTCAGAACTGAGCGGCTGCTTCTGGCCAGGAGCCCAGCTCAAAAGGCCACGCCACTGCCAGCAGTAGTACAGAAGTAAGGATGTCATGCTATGGTATTGCTACCCTTACTTCTGTGCTGTGGCCTTCAGAGCTGGGCTCTCGGCCAGCAACCACCACTCTCTGGCCACCCAGCTCTGAAGGCAGTGCAGAAGTAAGGGTGGCAGTACCACAACCCCCCTACAATAACCTTGCAAACCTCCCCCCCTCCCACACACACACAACCCCTTTTTGGGTCGGGACACCCAGTTTGAGAAATGCTAGTCTCCCCTGTGAAATCTGTATAGTACAGGGTAAAAGTACACAAAAGACCAGATTTCATGGTGGAGACAAGATTTCACGATCCATGACGCATTTTTCATGACCATGAATTTGGTAGGGCCCTAGCCATAAAGTTTAACCAGTGATTCCTGCAACTAGCCACCATTTTGTAACTAAAGTAGAGCATATATTTTAGAAAGATCTCCAGTCTTGATTTAAAGACCGCAAGCAACGCATAAATCACATCTCTTAATAATTTGTTCCAATGGTTAGTTATACTAAATGTTATAAATGCCCATCTTATTTCCAGTTTGAATTGCTGACTTCAATATAGACACTGAATCTTGTAATCTCAATTCTTTGTCTACTACATTAATGAGCCCTTCATTTTCAAAACCATTTTATGAACACATTCAGTATTAAATACCTACACACTATATTTCAACTAAACCACACTTTTAATCTAGTGGCAATATTTGCTTAAAATTAGCATTAATATATGGTTAATTTAGTGCAATTAATATTAAGAATTTTGAACTAGTTAACAGATAAATTATAATGCTGTACCAACAAGATATTGCATTTAAAGTACCGCTAAAATAAATGTTTGCTTTCTTTCCACTTGACCTGTCTGTTGAATTTGCATTAGTTATCATCGTTGTATTATCTGATGTTCAAGTGACTTAAAAAGAAAAACTATTGCCTTAATCCTGCAAGCACATGCATGCTTAACTTACTCAAGGGAATGGCTGCAGCTCTGGGTCTACTTACATGAGTCAAGTTAAACACATGCATAAGTTTTTGCAGGAGTGGGGGCCTATATATCATCATCATTTAACATTTATATTGTGGGAGCTCCAAAAGGCCACAACCAGGTTGCACTTCATTGTGCAAAGGGCTATACAAACATAATGAGAGTCCTCACTCCAAATAGCTTGTATTTGTCATATCACGTCTACTTCACACTTGATGAAAGTTCACAGTAACTTAAAATATGAAGCCAGCTTCAAATCCAATATGGTATAGGAGCAATTGGAAATCAGTGGCATCTGCTGGCTGTTCAGAGGGCCAATGTGAAATTAGTTGGTGGTCTCAGATTTGACCACTGTCCACATCATAGCTGGTATCCTTGTGGGCAGTCTCAAAAGATAGGCCAATGATTAAATACAAATGAAGACAAAGACCCACAATTCAGGAAAGCGCTTAAGCACATGCTGAAGTCCCATTGTAAGCAGGTATTCAAGTGCTTTCTTGAATAGGGATGTTTTCCTGAATCAGGGTCTCAATTACATTTTTTTCTCCCCCAAAATGAACAGGAATGAAACCCAGTGGTGGGGAAGCAAGGAAGCTTGCACTGCTGATTCCTCTGCTGTACATATTCTGTGAGGACTAAGTCTCCAGGGTACCCATTCTGGCAGCTTTCATGACCACCGAATTTACTTTGAAATTAATATATATTTAGAATGTCACTTGTAAGGACATCCTTATGGTGTTGTATCAAGGAGAAGATGTAGGATAACACTGAACAATGGGGAAAATGTATATAATAGTTTTAAAGTATGTCATGATACTATGTTTTCCTTATGTAAAGAGCCCATGAGAAACCAGTGTCTTTGGAGTTTTATTATTGGTGAGTCATCTATCTTCTGTAATCTCGAGAAAACAGATATTGCTACTTAATTGGAAATGTATTAAGTTGGTTGGAAAGAATTAAGCACTTTAAACTGAACATAACTCTTTCAAGCTTGTGAACATGTCCTAGAACATTCATTGTGTGTCTTTTGCTTGTTTACGTGGGACGGGGAAAGGGGAGGTGCAGGGTTAGTTATGTTGCCTTTATCAGTATAGTACGATTCACAATTTTCTGTTTGGGGGAGGTATAAAAACAGTCTAGCAAGCTCCGATTGTAGTTAATGGGAGCACTACATATAAACTGCTTTCAACATAGCATCTTCTTGTGCTGCATTTATCAAACTAAAACACATCATAAAAGCAAAAAAATATATATTTTTGAGTGAATAATATACATAATTTTCTCTGGAACTGGAACATAAGGAGACCACATTCAGCATAGGAAGTAATGTTTCCCACAATTAATGGTATTTGGGTCTCTAAATCCCTTAGGCAACTTCTAAAATCTTAGCCATAACATAACATTCATAGAATGTAGGTAGAAATCCAATTAAGTTGGCCACAAAAATGTAATGTATAGCAGCAGTGAAGGTAAGGAATTAAAATGGTACCTTCATAATAAACGATACTTTATCAGGTTTTGTAAAAGTTGTGTAAAATTATTTTTAAAATTCTAGAATTTTTATAGCTTGCAATATTAATGCACCTACAGTATGATATTGCAATTTTCCAAACATTACAAGCTTTTGTTGAGTAATAGTTAGTATTACAGTTTGCAAATTGAAATGCAGTATTATCAATACAGTTCAGCTGCATAAATATAAACATAAAACTCAATTGAATTAAAATATTTCCCTTTTGTGATAGCATGATAAAATATTGTTAGTTTTATAAAATTAATTTGTTAAGCTTGAATCCATTTCTAAAGCAGCAAAATTCTCTGAGAAGAAATAATACAATATGAAATGTAACCTCTTTGTCTTTGCACTGTTTTTTTTAATTTTATTTTTTTATTATAAAGTCAGCCACATACTTTCCAAGACCAAAAAAAAGCTTGATATTAAAAGATAACTGCAGGAAATATGAATGCAAGCAGTCTTGTTTATTTCTAAGGCTCCTGTTGCCGTGGTAGCTAAGGGCAATAAGAATCTTCTAAGTGGAAGGGAAGGATTGGGATTCTCTGCGCTATTATTTGGATACCGAACAATTTCACAGATCAGATGACAATTTAAATAGTTTGACAGGTTGTTTGTGTGTTTGTACATAGAGAGAGATTCATTAAACTTTGTACCTTCATTTTTTAAGCAGGACTGCTCGAGTCCAAGAGATGTTAAAAGGCAGAAGACAATACAATAGTTTAGGAATATTTACAAAGCAAAGATACAATGTATTCACATGGCCATATAAACCGTTTGCAAAAGACAGATGATCCAACAATTTATGTGCATATCTTTTTTTCAATAGGCCATTCATTAAGATTAGGAAAATGTAATAACTCATCTATGTCAGTCGGTCTTTGAAATTACATAAAATGTACATATCAAATTTTAAAAATACACAAAAACGGTAGCTTCATCCATTAATTAAATATGTACAGTGATCGATGTGATTATCATGACACCATTTTTCATGGTAAAAAATTATTATATGAAGGACCACTCTCCAGTCACTGAGGTCCCTCGCAGAAGAATGTTATTTTACCACAAGAATCTATCAAGATGAAGGGAGTAGATAAAAATTCCACCAGAAGAATCCAGTCTTAAAACCAAATGAACAGGGTACCCATCAGAACAAAGGGCAGGATCCTCAGTTGTGGTAAATCTACATAGCTTCATTCAGTTCAGTGGAGCTACATCTATTTATCCCAGCGAAGATTTGACCCCATTGGTGGTGGGTATCCGAGTCCAGGGAAGGCTAAGCCTCCCCAAACAGCTGACCACTGCCTTGGGAGAGCGTCGTCACCAAAAGGGCACCTCGGCTGTGGCCCTACCTGTGCTCAACCCCGAGGCCCCACACTCCCTCTGCCTCTTCCTGTCCCCACTCCTCCCACATGGGGGCCTCGGGGGAGGGGGCAAAGAGGTGCATGAAAGTAGTGGCCGGCTGGCCAGTGGAAGAGTGGAGGGGACGAAAAGGCACGCGGGAATGGTGAGTGTCTGGCTGGCGGGTGGGCAGAGGAGGCCTGGGGGAGAGGGTGAAGAGGCACGTAGGAGTGGTGAGCAGCCGGCTGGCTAGCAGGTGAGCGGGGGCAAAGAGGTGCAAGGGAGTAGTGAGTGGCTGGCTAGCCGGCTGGCAGGTGGGGGGGCCTGAGGGAGGGAGCGAAGAGGCATGACCAGTGAACAGCCAGCTGGCTGACCAGCAAGCGGCAGGGGATCTGGGGGAGGAAGTGAAAAGGCATGAGCAGTAGGACCCTCATGGGAAGAGGCATGAGAGGTGGGCCGGGAGGCCCCGGGAGAGGGGGCTGAGCAGGACTGGGGTTGAAGCATGGGCAGGGCTTCAGAAGGAGGAGGCTGAGCAGGGGTGGGCCTTGGGATGGGGCCATGGTCCGGGCATGCCCAGCCTCCCCAAATAGGGCATGCACTGCCCATGTTTGGTTCTACATTTCTCTGTCTCTCCCCCCTTCTCTACCCTCTCTTCCTGGCAGGATATATATGCTATTCTGCGACTTATGAGCAAAGGGAGACAAAATTCTAAATGGTTTCATCTGTCCTTAATAAGCTACAGTTTTCTGCTTTTATCATTTTTATCTTCTCCTTTAATAGTTTGCCATAAGAAACAGATACTTCCTATCAGGATGCATACTGATGCTTCATTGGCCACTAGTGGGGATAAACATATCCTCCAGCATTCCACATCCCATTAAGGCATCTGAGGAGGTTTTGCAATATGAACAGGGCACTAGCTAAACCAAGCAAGAAGTCTGACCCCAAAAGAGACTTTTCTTTAATCATGTATACTGCCATACCCTGGAAAATGAAAGCCCCCCGACAGTTGCCTCTCTGATGGTGAATTTGTGATCTGACTAGGAGTGCACTATGCCTAAGTGAATCCAGCAGAAAGATGAAGCTTATTAGAGAGAAGAAAGCCTTGATTTACCAACAAACATTTTGGGAAGCAGCACTGATGGGAAAGGAAATACAAAAAAGAAGTACTGTGCCTGACAGCTTAATGGGAACTTGGTAAAATATGTTTGCTTTTGTAAAGTTGCCTTGAGCAAGTCAGTGATTTCTTAAGCATTATATTTTTATATCAGTTCATTCTTGGGGCAAGTATACTAACATGAACTGAACTCAACACCCTAAATGATAATATCATTGGGAAACTTTGTAATAAGAGAACCAAATAATAAAACTCTAATACATTACCTTCAGATGATAAAGTGCAGTAAAAAAGTTAGGCCTGGTCTACACTATGAGTTTAATTTGAATTTAGCAGCGTTAAATTGAATTACCCCTGCACCCGTCCACACAATGATGCCATTTCTTTCAAAATAAAGGGCTCTTAAAATCGATTTCTGTACTCCTCCCCGACGAGCGTAGCACCGAAATAGATACTGTCATTTCGAATTAGGGTTAGTGTGGCTGCAATTCGATGGTATTGGCCTCCAGGAGCTATCCCACAGTGCCCCATTGTGACCGCTCTGGACAGCAATCTGAACTCAGATGCACTGGCCAGGTAGACAGGAAAAGCCCCGCGAACATTTGAATTTCATTTCCTGTTTGCCCAGCATGGAGAGCACAGGTGACCACAGAGAGCTCATCAGCACAGGTAAACACGCAGGCCGATAATCGAAAAAGAGCACCAGCATGGACCGTACGGGAGGTACTGGATGTGATCACTATATGGGGAGAGGATTCAGTGCTAGTAGAACTTCGTTCGAAAAGACTAAATGCCAAAACTTTTGAAAAAAAATCTCCAAGGGCATGATGGAGAGAGGCCACAATAGGGACTCAGAGCAGTGCCACGTGAAAGTCAAGGAGCTCAGACAAGCCTATCAGAAAACAAAGGAGGCAAATGGTCGCTCCGGGTCAGGGCCACAGACATGCCGCTTCTACGCTGAGCTGCATGCAATTCTAGGGGGGGGGGCCGCCCCCACTACCCCACCTCTGACCGTGGATTCCGAGGCGGGGGTAATCTCATCAGCCACAACTGAGGATTCCGCGGACAGGGAAGAAGAGGAGGAGCTTGCGGAGAGCACACAGTGCTCCGTTCTCCCCAACTGCCAGGATCTTTTTCTCAGCCTGACTGAAGTACCCTCCCAAGCCAGTACCCAAGACCATGACCCCATGAAAGGGACCTCAGGTGAGTTTACCTTTTAAAATATAAAACATGGTTTAAAAGCAAGCGGTTTTTAATGATTACTTTGCCCTGAGGACTTGGGATGCATTCGTGGCCAATACAGCTACTGGAAGTCTGTTAACGTGTCTGGGGATGGAGCGGAAATCCTCCAGGGACATCTCCATGAAGCTCTCCTGGAGGTACTCCAAAAGCCTTTGTAGAAGGTTTCTGGGCAGTGCAGCCTTATTCCGTCCTCCATGGTAGGACACTTGACCACGCCATGCTAGTAGCAAGTAATCTGGTATCATTGCATGACAAATCCTGGCAGCGTATGGTCCCGGTGTTTGCTGGCATTCAAGCAACATCCGTTCTTTATCTCGCTGTGTTATCCTCAGGAGAATGATATCGCTCATGGTAACCTGGTTGAAATACGGGAATTTAATTAAGGGGACAGAGGTGGCCCTTCCTACTGGGCTGTTTGCCTGTGGCTGAAAAGAAATCCTTCCCTGTAGTAAGCCAAGCGTGGGGAGTGGGGTGGATTGGCGCTGAGCTTTTCACGTGTGGCTAGCAGGGATCTTCCCTGATACCAGCCACGCGGTGGGGGGAGGGATAAAGCGATCATCCCAGAGAATTGGATTGGGGGGGGGTTAGTTTGTTTTCTGCTGCTGAAGGTTAACAGGAAAACCGCAGCACTCAACCAGCTTTGCTTGGTATGTGGGAAAGGAGGGCACAGAAGCCGAAAGACAATGGCTTACCATGGTCGCATGCAAGTCAAATTCTGTTGCCCGGACCTGCGTCTGTGACCTCTAGCAGCAAAGCCACAGGCACTCAATATTAAGAGGCAAAATGCGACCTTGCACAGAAATCATGTGCTATGTAATGTGAATAGTGTTGTTCACCGTGAAAGAGTATAAGCATTGTTCTGTAAAATGTATCTTTTTAAAAAATTCTCTCCTTTTTTCCCCTCCCTCCAGCAGCTGCAAATTTTTCAAGCCTCCCTCCTCCGTCCCGAAGGCTATCTCAGATAAGGCATCAGAAAAAGAGGACGCATAACGAGATGTTCGCAGAAATCATGGAATCCACCCGCAATGAAAGAGCTCATCTGAATGAGTGGAAGGACACGGTTTCAAAGTATAGGAAAGATGCCAGTGAACGTGAGGACATGAGGGATGCTTGAGATGAGAGGTGGCGGCAGGAAGATCAGAAAAGGCAGGATGCAACGCTCAGGCTGCTGCGTGAGCAAACAGACATGCTCCAGCTTCAGGAACGGCAGCAGGATCACAGACTGCCACTGCAGCCCCTGTATAACCACCCTCCCCCCTCACCATGTTCCATAGCCTCCTCACCCAGATGTATAAGAACGCGGGGGGGGGAGACTCCGTGCACCCTCCCATTCCACCCCAGTGAACAGCCCAAGCAAAAGACTGTCATTATTTTAACTTTTTTTAGTGGCCTTTTCCTTCCCTCCGATCCTCCTCCCAAACCCCAGCCGGGCTACCTTCTCAGTTCTCTCCCTATTTTTAGAATCAATTAATAAAGAATACATGATTTTTAAATGATAGTGACTTTATTTCCTTTGAAAGCAAGCTGTAATCGAAGGGGGAGGGTGGGTTGCCTACAGAGAATGAGTCAATAAAGGGGGTGGGTTTTCATCAAGGAGAAACAAACAGAACTTTCACACGGTAGCCTGGCCAGTCATGAAACTGGTTTTCAAAGCTTCTCTGATGTGCTCTTCTAATTGCCCTGGTGTCTGGCTGCACGTAATCAGCAAGCCAGGCGATTTGCCTCAACCTCCCACCCCGCCATAAAGGTCTCCCCCTTACTCTCACAGAGATTGTGGAGCACAAAGCAAGCAGCAATAACAATGGGGATATTGGTTTGGCTGAGGTCTGAGCGAGTCAGTAAAGTGTGCCAGCGACCTTTTAAACGGCCAAATGCACATTCCACCACCATTCTGCACTTGCTCAGCCTGTAGTTGAACAGCTCCTGACTCCTGTCCAGGCTGCCTATGTATGGCTTCATGAGCCATGGCATTAAGGGGTAGGCTGGGTCCCCAAGGATAACTATAGGCATTTCAACACCCCCAACAGTTATTTTCTGGTCCGGGAAGTAAGTCCCTTGCTGCAGCCCTTTAAACAGAGTAGTGTTCCTGAAGACGCGAGCATCATGAACTCTTCCTGGCCAGCCCACGTTGATGTTGGTGAAACGTCCTCTGTGATCCACCAGTGCTTGCAGCACCATTGAAAAGTAACCCTTGCGGTTTATGTACTGGGTACCCTGGTGCTCCGGTGCCAAGATAGGTATATGGGTTCCATTTATCGCCCCACCACAGTTAGGGAATCCCATTGCAGCAAAGCCATCCACTATGGCCTGCACATTTCCCAGATTCACTACCTTTCGTAGCAGCAGCTCAATGATTGCTTTGGCTACTTGCATAACAGCAGCCACCCCACAGTAGATTTGCCCACTCCAAATTGATTCCCGACTGACCGGTAGCTGTCTGGCGTTGCAAGTTTCCACAGGGCTATCGCCACTCGCTTCTCAACTGTGAGGGCTGCTCTCATCCTGGTATTCTGGCGCTTCAGGCGGGGCCAGCTCTGGCTTTTTTGCCGGCCCAGGCAAAAAAGCCTCTGGCGGCCGCCCGCCCCCACCCCCGCATGGCAGGGGAGGGTGCCGGGGGAGGGGAGGGTGGCCGGAGCCCCAGGGGGAGGGCGGTGAGCCCCTGCCAGGGCGCCGCTCTCCCCGGCGGCTGGGGGGAGGGCGCCGGGGGGGAGAGCGGCCGGAGCGCGGCCGGAGCCCTGGGAGGAGGGCGGAGTGCCCGACCGCGGCTTCACTCTCCCCGGCGGCCAGAGCGCCGGGGGGAAGGCGGCGAGCCACGGCCATGGCCCCCCTCTCCCCAGCAGCCAGAGCCGGAGCGCTACCCCCCTCCAGGTGCCGCCCCAAGCACAAGCTTGGGGGGCTGGTGCCTGGAGCCGGCCCTGGCTTCAGGGCAGGGGAAAGCAAGTCACAAAGTTCCATGAAAGTGCCCTTACACATGCGAAAGTTTCGCAGCCACTGGGAAACGTCCCACATCTGCAACACTATGTGGTCCCACCAGTCTGTGCTTGTTTTCTGGGCCCAGAATCGGTGTTCCAGAACCTGCCCCATCAACAACATGATCTCCAAAGCGCCGGGACCCACAGTTTGAGAGAAGTCTGTGTCCATCTCCATGTCCTCATCACTCTCTTCGCCACACTGCTGTCGCCGCCTCCTCGCCTAGTTTTTCTAGTCCTGGTTCAGCATAAACTGCACTGTAGTAGGTTTGGGCCGTGGTTTGGCCCTCAGCGGGGCTGTGGGGTAGCCCACCGCCTCGCTACAGTCAGAAAAGAGCCCCGAGCCCTCAATCAGGGCGGGGCAGTAATTGCACAGTCAGGCAAATACCCAGGTCTTTAAGCAGGGGCTGGGTCAGAGTTTGTAGCAGCCCAGGCCCTAGGTCGGGGGGGGGGGGGGCAATAATCAAATAGTCAGGCAAATACCCAGGCCTTTAAGCAGGGGAAATGGGGGGAGTCTGCCACCCAAGAAGTGGGTGGCAGGGGGGACGCAGGCCCTCCCACTCTACTGCGTTCCAGCCCGGGGTCCTAGCAGCGGCAGAAACTCGCTGCTGACAGTGGGGATCCTGGCCGCAACACACTGACATTGGCTCTGGCAGTGCAGCAGCCAGACTGGGGTCGGCTGCCCCCGAGCTACTTCCACTCTCCCCCTCGTATGGTACCTAGGTCGTGTTAGTGTCGGCGGTGCTCTCCACCAGCATTGGCTCCTCTGGGTAGGTAGCAAAGGGCAGGCTCGGCTCCTCCTTGGGGTAGCTGGCACGGGGCAGGCTTGGCTCCTCCTCGGGGTACCTGGCACGGGGCAGGCACGGCCAGTCCTCCTCAGGGTACCGGGTGAGAGGTAGGCTCGACCGGCCTGGTGAGTCAGCAGGCCGGTTGCGGCCTGCGGCTGTTTCCCAAGCGGGAGCTCGGCCACAGACATCTGCTCTCTCCGCCAGCCTGGCCTCCACTGAGCTCTGCAGGCGGGCTTTTATACTTCCAGGTCGGGGCCGTGACCTCGGAGGGGCGGGCACCGGACCCGGTGGCTCTGCCCACGTTGGTACTAGGGGAGGTTCGGCCCTCAGCGGGGCTGAGGGGTATACCACCGCCTCGCTACATGCACAATAATGCGTGAGGTGTTTATAATGTTCATGACTGCTGTCTTGAGCTGAGCGGGCTCCATGCTTGCCGTGGTGTGGCGTCTGCTGTGTTCATCCAGGAAAAAAGGCGCAAAACGTTTGTCTGCCATTGCTTTCATGAAGGGAAGGGTGAGGCCGTATCCAGAAATACCTGCGACAATGTTTTTTGCCCCATCAGGCACTGGGATCTCAACCCAGAATTCCAATGAGCGGGGGAGACTGCGGGAACTATGGGATAACTACCCACAGTGCAACGCTCCAGAAATCGACGCTAGCCCCGGTACATGGACGCACACCGCCGAATTAATGTGCTTAGTGTGGCCGCATACATTCGACTTTATACAATCTGTTTCCAAAATTCAAATTCTGTAAATTCGTATTAATCCCGTAGTGTAGACATACCCTTAGAATTACTACCTTTTCCCATTCCAATCATTGTCATGTAAAATATTTAATTTTCAGCTATATTTTGTACCAGATATTACATTTGTCATTAAAATGAGAGAAGATTTTGATACTTACTATATTCTGTGGCATATTAGTGTGGTACCACTTTGACTTTTCATTATTCTTCATTTCAACTGAGAGGCCATTACTCCCTGTCTGCGCAAGTTAGTGACTATGGAGCAGAAACTGAATGGACAGCCAATCAAATTAGAAAATAAAAACAAAAACTGTAAGAACAGGAGATTTCTGGTAGCCCAGAGCCCAGTAACATGCTTAAACCACTGCCAGCAGCGGGAATACCAATTGTTATAACTTATTGCTAAAGCAGCTAGAAAGGTCATTTCTGAGATCTTAGCATGACTAACAGACCAGGTGGGGAGGGAAAAGTGAGTGACCATGAGGAGTAAACATGACCCTGTGAGCTCTTGACTTGAGCTTTTTGCTGAAGCATGCAGTTGTGCAAGATGGGAAGTCTGGCAAGAGTTAACTATTGCTATGCGAAATACATTGGGTTAACTGATGGAAAATTCCCCGCCTGACAGGCTGGAAAATTCCACACTTATCCCAACTGCTGAGCAGAAGTTTTTTGTTTTGGTTTTGATGAACAAGCTATGTAATACAAACAAATAGGGTAAAAAGGGGGGGAAGAATCTGAACTTTGGAACACTCAGGACATTTTAGACATTTCTTGGACACCTCTCAAGTTCCCCTGCAGATGGAAGGCTGGCCACTGGAAGTCTACAGATATCCACTCAAGACCTTCAAGACCTTGGGTAAATATTAATCTGGGGTTAATTTGGGGTGCTCTGCTAACCTGCTGCGGATGTGTGTAAGTGCTGGAGACTAAATAAAATTGAAGCTTTGAGGGACTTATTTCCTGCCACTACTTCGCAAAAAGATTAAAGTTACCAAGAGCTTTGGGTTCTGCAAAACCCCAGGTAACATAGCAACAAACCAAACACTGTTATAACCAACAGATATACAAGGCAGTGAAAATATTTTTTATTTTAAGAAGATAAAAAAACACCACCACCACAGCACTTCCTAACTCCATTCTTATTATGGTAATTCTTTCCAGACTGGAGAAAATTTTATTTAAAAAATGGAAACTCATTCTAGTTTAGAGTTTGATGACTACAATCTCACATATTCCCCCTGGTGCTGAACTTCAAACAGTAATGAAGACAACAATTTGTCTCACATTCTTTCCACAAATTAATAATTTTCCTCTACTGCATAATAGTCTTATTACTGTTACCACCCTTTGTATCTATACACCCACTTTGCCTCCAACTGCTACTAACACTTACCAGTTTTAAGTTAGAATGTAAGCGATTCCAGTTAGGAATTGTGTCTTTCTGAATTCAGACATCACCCAGCATAAAGGGTCTGTAACAAGAGTCGCTATCCCAGAGTGCCCTCTTGCAGCATAGTGTGGCACTGCAGTTGCTCTGACTTAGCTTCCTCACCACACTTTTTGGCCAGCTCCAGTCATAAAGATGACTTAACCCTCCAGCCAAGCTGCCTTAGAGAGTTCCATCCCTTCTGGGGTAATGGAGTCCTCTAAATGAAATCCAACAAAATCCTAAAACCAAAAGGATTCAAATGGGCTCAATATCCAGCCCCCTTCTTTCAAGGCAGACCCCAGCTGTCTGTCTACCCACTAATTGGTATCTAGGCTCAAGTCAACCAATCCAGTCTAGGCTCACCCTTCTGCAAAAGGGCTCTGGACAGCCACAGTCCTCAGACAGCTCCTGTCCCTCAACCAGGCTTCTTGCCCCAAATTATGAGCAACTTGTCCATTCTTCTCCCCAGATCAGCCTTCAGCTTCTTCTTCTTCTACTTCTTGTATTTAATAGTGTAGTAGACTCACATTCTGTGACCACCAAAGGCTGGATTTCATGATATATTGTTACAATCTGTCTTGTCACGGTATTTTTTAAAGAATTGTAATATTGTTTTCTGAATGGTGCCCCGTATCCCTAATGCTCTTAACAAGGTATTTTAGTGTGAACTTTGTCACTTTTAGGTATTTGAGTTTCTCATACAAAATCCCCCTATTGCTATTGCATTCATTACAACCCCAGAGGTTGTGAGTAGCTATTTCTTTGACCTTGTATGTCTCACATAGCCCATCGTTGTATCTGTTAATTAAGTCAAAGGGTACGTCTATACTTACCTCCGGGTCCGGTGGTAAGCAATTGATCTTCTGGGATCGATCCCGGAAGTGCTCGCCGTCGACGCCGGTACTCCTGCTCGGCGAGAGGTGTACGCGGAGTCGACGGGGGAGCCTGCCTGCCACGTGTGGACCCGCGGTAAGTTTGAACTAAGATACTTCTTCAGCTACGTTATTCACGTAGCTGAAGTTGCGTATCTTAGTTTGAAGTGGGGGGTTAGTGTGGACCGGCCCATTGTTACTGTTCAAGTCAGTGTCCAGTAGCTACTCAGAGTAAAGCTGTCTCATTCTCTCTCTCTCAGGTGCTTGCAATATGTCAGCATTTTTAATTCTAGGGCATACTTCATGACATCTTTTCCCCTTTGTTTCTTTTGTCCATACTTCCTGCAACTCCTCTCTTAATTAGATTTTTAGTTGCCTGTTTACTTAGAGGACTCTGTCAATTTTTGCATTTTTACAGCATTTTTTGCTACTTTTTCAGCCACGTCTTTTTCTGATATCCCAACATGCTATTTCAATGTTTATGCCCATCTTTGCCAGTTCTGTTAGTAATACCATTTCTACTATCTGAATCCCATTTTTCATAGCCAGTAGTCCTGATAGTGAATCTGACAAGATAAAACTGAGGTAGGTCACACATCTAGTATACAGCATAATGCCAACATTATTGTTGCTAGTTTGGCCATCCTAGGGGTTACAAAATTTGATAGTCTTATGGATTCCTTTATTTCAAGTGTTAGAACAGAGAATGCTGGCCCCACTCTCCTGTTTTTTCCCCTCTTTAGACCCATCTATAAATATTTAGCAATGTTTTCCCCATGTATCATTATATAGAGAGAGATTTTCTAAATGTAATACATTTAGCTCTCCTTTTAATTTCATTATATAGTTCCACATTTATATCAGGAGTATGATTTTACATCCAGATAGCCATGGAAAATGCATTATTTGCCAATTTCTTTTAGCTCTTTCCTTTCTTTTAGTTCCTTTGTCTATACTTTAATCCTATTCACCTGAAGTATTTTGGGGTCCCTCACCCCATGTTGGCCACTGAATTCCCAGGATTCTTCATATATTTGTCTAGTGTTTCCATCTTCTCTGTGACCTTTGGGTAAAAGATGAAGTCCAGTAACTTCATTCTTAACACAACAGGCATTGCACCAACTCCTATCTGCCATATACACACAAATGTTGTGATGAGGCAATGCCTGGGCTTGGATTGAATCTAGCTTCCTCAGGTTCATTTTTGATGCTGAACTAAACATGTGGCATCCATACTCAATGTTTTGTCTTATTGATGCTCTAAAGCATAACCATTTCTATCTTATCAGTGCCCCAGGTGATTCCAGAAACATTGTTAAGTAGACCGAGTTTACTATTACTTTTATCTACAATATTTTCAGTGTGATCCTTCCACGTTAGTTCATTATCAAATGTCACACACAGGAATTTATAGCTTTTAACGATACCTATTTGCTGTCCAGTCTATGAGTCTCCAATCTTCTTTAATTTTCCTTTTACTGAATATCATTCCTTTAGTTTTGCTTATTGAAAATGTAAATACCCTCCTGTTTCCCCATTCAGCACTTTTCCTAAGTGCTTAATTAATTCATTTTTCAGTTATTTCCTGGTTTCCATTTTTAGTCCCTTCGGCACAGTCATCTGCAAACAAGGAAAAGCCTACTTCTGCACTCATCCTTTTTTGGGAAATCATTTATCATTACACTGAATAAAGTAGGGCTGATGGCACTCTGCAGGGGAGTGCCATTTGTGAACGTGTATATGCTAGAGGCGGATTTCCCTACTCTGACTGCATAGTTCTTTTACTTAAGAAATCCTTTATCCACCTGTATACAGCCCTCAGCTGATGGGCTTTCTTTCTTTTAAGTCCCACATCCTGCACAGGTGGAGTGGGGCAGGGCTAATTTAATTTAGTGCTGGCTGGCCGAATGTCTCCTGCCCTTAAAGTTGCAGTCCACCCCATTGCAGGCTCACAGTTCTGATTAGGGCCTCTGAGTGTCACCATACAAGGATTATTAATTAATTAATTAATTTATTTATTATTATATTGCCATCCTTCGCTATTATCTGGAGAGTCTCATATTTAGTAGTTTTCTTATAGCCCAAGGTCCTGGAGCCCAGTGATTATGTGAGCAGTTATGTTTTCATTTTTAAACAAAAATGGTTCTATGGCTGCGGAGAAAAGTCAATGTCAGTAGCAGATGTAGAGCTGTCAGGGCAGGGGTATTTATATCCTGTGGGAATTCCAATATTTTAAAATCATGTAATTAGTCATAAAATGTAATATTTGATAGATTTCACTGACCTTATGTAAATGTTTCAACTTTATCATTTTGAATATTATAAATTATAACATAACAAAATGTGTCAAGCTTGTCAAAACAAAACATTACCATGATTTCCCATTGAAAATTTGGACAAAAATCAATATATTTCCATGAAATGTTTAGCTTTTGTCCAATCAGCATTTTCTGACAGAAAAATGTTCCATGGCACATTTTTTGACTAGCTCTAGGCAGTATTTCTATTCCAAATTGAATAGATTTTGACAAAGAATTTTTGAACTCTTGTGCTGTGGCTATGTTGGAAACCAAGAATGATTTCTTGTCCATCATAGCATCCACGAAGTCTTGATCAGCAGAACAGTACTAAGTGGTAAACAGCCTGATGAATCTTCACTTGGTTACAGAGACAAATGTTTATCAGCAAGAGATTTCTGTCCACTGTGCAAACAAGATAACCTGGACTAGGAATGATTTGTTGGCCTCTGTGGTGGTAGAGCTACAATTGGGGTGGACAAATGTAAAGTCATGTAAAGGAAGACTGAGAAAGTTATTCTGTCGATCCCAAGAGTCAATGAATTTCCTTTCAAACTAGTTTTATACTAGTACATGGCAGGGAAACTGCACTTCTATCTAATACACACATGGGATGTAGGTCAAACGCCCATACTGTTTCACTTAGATCTACCAGCTCCCTTTGATATCATTGACAGAGAGTTGCTGTTAATGCGCCTGTGGCCCCTGGCAGATAAACAGTACTGCTTGAGTCACTCTGTACTAGTCTTTCCAATAGAAAGTATTAAGTGATTATGAACTGCAAGGGCTCTCTCATGTGGGGATCCTGCTGCATTTTCAGGTGCTAATGGAAGTCCACATTGCATCACTGGCAAAGAATGTTCTACTATTAGTGCTTAGTGTGAAAATTGCAGTATTGTCTTTTGAAAGCAGACCTCACCAAAGTCAACCATGCCTTGGCCCCCTCTTGATCAATTAATTGGAAAGTACTTTATTTGGGTTGACATATGAAGAGTGTACTGAATGAAAGTGGTGTAGTTACTTACTGATGGTTCTCACATGGATCATTATATACTGTATAGAGTGCATGGGATCCAGCACATTTCAGGTTGTTGATCCATAAGGCCCTCTATGGTTTGAGCCCTGGGTAGCTAGGAGATGCCTCTCCATTTGTGCCTTATATAGACAGCTGGGAAATTCAAGCTGATGGTCTCTAGATCTGTATGTGGAAGTTGGGGACAGATTGGAGCTCCTGCTCTAGAATTCTCTTCTCTCCTCCCCCCACAATTTGTCCAGTTGAGCTTCAAGGCATGCTGCAAGCCCAATAAATTAATCCATGCTATATGGGGAAGAATAGCAAAGCTGTTTGAGGTTTTTGTACAGTAGAAGTGTTATTTGTGTTAGTTAACATTGGTTTAGTTAGTGAAATATCAATACCAGACATCTACTTCTCTCTCCTTCATACCACCTATTACTCCCGTCCTTGGAGTCTAAAATCCATTGCTCCTGAAAAACAGCCAATTTTGCAGGCCAGAAATAACTACTGCACTGAGGAAAGATGAAACAGACCTTAAAAATACTCCTCATCATATGCCAATGTTTATATAACACATTTCATGCTGAAATAAAAACAACCAGGGTATGTCTTTGTACTTTATAGAATTTTTAGAGCAGCAAGATTAAAAACTCCATGAACAACAGTGAGAAAGATTTGCCAGGACTTTGGGGTCACAAGATTAGGATTTTCTAAAAACAACTCAATCATAACCTCTCTGGCTACAGTCCAACTGCCATTTTTTTAAAAAGGATGACAATTTGATAATATCTAAAATGACCATATTATATCCCATTTATCAAACCTGTAGAGTCTTTAATTTGTCAAAGAGCTTCCCCTTTTTAAAGTGGGTGATCTTTTTGAATTTCTTGCCTTTGTCAGGAGCTCTCCTTCCTAAATAAGCACCAAAGTGTCACCTTGACAAACCCATGAACAGCAAAATCATTCATAATATTCTCCACTTCTCTCAAGAATACAGTCTAGGTCATGCATCTGTAGGAGCTCTAATTATCCCACATAGACCAGACAGTGCTTAGCGATGCTCAGACTTTAGTAACCTGTCAGCTATAAATACAAAATCTGATAAATGTACACTTACCAATTTCCCTCGAGATCTGAGTAAATGCTTCTACACCACTCTCTCCATAGTTTCCCTCTGAAGCCAGTGTTGACACGTAGTTCCATCCAAGTGCTGTCACAATATCGACCATGGCTTGGGCTTGATATGAGTCAGGTGGAACCACTCGAGAGAAAAAGTCATACCTGGTGTTATCACTTAATTCTGGAGCTGTAGATGCATAGCTGACTTGAG
Organism: Trachemys scripta elegans; assembly: GCF_013100865.1. Lineage (NCBI taxonomy): Eukaryota > Metazoa > Chordata > Testudines > Emydidae > Trachemys > Trachemys scripta. The sequence continues at coordinate 38,508,797 of NC_048298.1, read as the reverse complement.
GTATCTGCAAACAAAATGACAAGTAATTCAAGCCAATCTAAAATAATTTTCAGTTTAAAACAGATTATGCACAGGAGCAGCACAGAACTGAATAGCTTGTCATAATTAAAGCAACTAATCAGAAACCATTTCAGATATTGTAAAATGTCAATTAAGTTTCATTGCATAATTTCCGCCCCTCCCCACCCCCCCAGTGAATAATGAATTCTGCTATTCCCCAGATGTCATGAGTCATGACTCCTGATGACATACCAGAACAACACTTTCCCCCATTCCAGCCATATTAAGAACTGATGCAAAAATGAAGGAAGAAAGAGAACTTGTACAATTGACAAATCAAGAAAAAAGGTCACATCTTTGAGGAGCTTAATGTTTAAATGTTAAATGTCTTCCAACTATCAAAGTAAGATTTTTTTCCCTATTTCATAAGGTTTGTCTCTTTCATGTTTTGTTTTGATTTTTCATGATTTAACACAACATCATTCATAGCATCACACAAGAATACAAAGCCTAAGTAATTGGGTTATGCAGGAAGATCTTAAAAAAAAAGATATTAGCTGTATACCTATATAGTAAAAATTAGGGCCTTAGTGACTTTATACAGCCGGTCATCACAATTATTTTGCATGCAAAGAGCAGAAGAGATTTTAAATAACTGCAAAGAAATATGGTTATGCTATTTCTGAGGACTAGTTAAAATATTTAAAGAAACATCTACATTGCATTTATGCATCTAGAAAAGCCTCAAAATAGGTAACCTGATAGGGTTTAGTCATAACTTTGCTTTCTGAAATAAGTAAAGTATGGGGAGGTTAAAAAGTTATTGTCTAGAGGTAATGTTTATTGTCAATTCTTTCACCAAAGAATGTTTTTGATATTTTATAATGAGTATGATTTGAAAACAGTGGTGATTGGATACACTCGAAATATTCACCAACTAGTCATGAAAGGTACCAGAAAATACTTTAGCTGGTATTCCACATTCCCACTCAATTACCCCAAAATTATTGTCTGAGGTCCAATGAAATATTGTGTCATTAGCACAAGAAGGAAGGATGATTTTGTGATTAAGGCAAAAGGAATGGTATTTAGGAAATCTGGTTTCTTATCCCAGCACTGTCAGACTTTATGTGACTTTGAGCAAGTTACTAAATCGCTTCTTACTTAAGTTAGCCGTCCCTTCCCTCTGCTGCTATTAAGGTCTAGTCTAAAAGGCAGGTTACTAGTTTCAGCTGGCTGAGGGAGACAAAACCATTTAGAAGATGGGCAGAAGGACAAAATCTCAAAAATGTAAAATACAGGTGATCTCTCAAAGAAAATGTTATTATCAACAAAGCAAAGCTACATCAAGTGAAAGGAAATATAAATTCCTTCATGGGATGTTCTGAAACATTTCTAGCACTTTAAAAAGCAATAGGGAGATATTGGCTTGTAAACATGTTATAACATTTAATGTTCCCCTTAATATTTGCCATTTTGCTCTGTGAAAAGTTACATTTATTCATGGGGGGAGGGGAGAGAGGAAATACAGCTTTAATCATTGGTTTTCTCATGTTGGCTCTCAGAATGCCACCTTGCAAATCTTCAGGGGAAGCTTCTTCATTGAACAGTTACTCAGTGGTCCTCATTATAGTACCAAGCTCAGTAACCGCTGGTAATTTTAACCTAGTGATGGCTTTGTTGTTACAAATCCTAGGAGTAGGACCCATACCATTTATAGCTTTCATTTCCTCAGTTCTGGTTTCCCTGCTGATATAAGGCAAGTGTCAAATTCTAACGACATGTTTGTTTAGGAGCTGATGGTGTCATACAGTGACATGAAGTTTCAGCCCAGACAACGGAGGTATGTTTTGTGCATCCCTGATAGAGCCACTGGGAAAAGCCAGAATGAACAACCATTTTTCAAATACCTAATTGAAATGGGCCCCGTGCTCTTTGTCTGACACAGAAGGGTACAGTGCAATGTTGCACCAACAGAAATACTTACTGAGCTTGATTCTCCACTGCCTTACATCATGTATACCCATTTACAGTAGTGCAAAGTGGGTGCAAAATGCCACTATTTTGATTTGGCAGTGTTTTACTGCCAACTTTACACAGATGGAGGAGAAGGTACCTGTATTTGCATCTGTCCTGTGTGTTCTTGGGTGTTCTTGTGTGTTTGTTTGTAGGGGCCGGCAGGGGCTGGGTGCTGGGACGGACGCCGAGCCCTGAGCAGGGGGCGGGGCTTGGCTGATCAAGGGGCCCATAAAAGCGGCCGCCCAGCCAGGCAGCGGTACAGCTGCGAGCAGCGGCAGCAAACAGGGCTGCTAACAGGGGAGTTTGAGAGGGAGTTCTCATTGGAGGAGGTAAGGGGGGAGGCAGGAGGGCACGGTGTGGTGTGTGCTCTGAGTCCACAGGTGCTGTGGGCAGGGAGTGAAGCAGGCATGAGCCAAGCAGCAGGAGCACACAGAATGCAGATGGCTGCATGTGGAAGCTGTGGTATGTATATGGACCTAGCAGGGGAGCTGGAACACAGGTATGTGTGTATGAAGTGTCGCCTGATAGTGTTACTGGAGGAAAAGATTAAGGGGCTAGAGATGCAGGTAGATACCCTGGTGGAGTTTAGGCGGGGGTTTGAGCAGCTGATGGAGGACAGGCAAGGAGGGGCTGAAGGAGAGTGTCCTGCAGCGCAGGTAGAGGCAGAGGACGGTGAGAGGGGAATGGAAGGGGGAGAACATGGGAGGTGGAAGCATGTGACTGTGAGAAGCAGGCCAAGGAAAAGAAGGGCCAGCGAGGGGGGAATAGAACTCAGGAATAGGTTCGAGTGTTTGGATAGCGAGGTGGAGGGGCAGCAGGTGGCGGCTGAAGGTGGGAGAGTGAGGAAGAAGAGAAGAGCAGCTAGTCCGAGAGAGAGAGGGGAGGAGTTGATGGAGACAGCACCAATTCTGGGCCCCGGGAGGAATCAGGAAGGCATAAGGGGGAGCATAACGGAAGATAGGAACAGGCACAGGTCAGGACTAGAGGGACTAGAGACTAGATTACTAGATTGCACTGTTGCCAGGCGACGGCAGGTGTATGTAATTGGAGACTCTTTACTGAGGAGATTGGACAGGCCTGTGACCAGGGCGGACCCGGAGAACAGAAGGGTGTGCTGTCTACCGGGCGCAAAGATACGCGATGTGGACCTGCGGTTGAAAAGGATCCTAAAAGGAGCAGGTAAGAACCCCTTGATAATCCTTCATGTAGGAACGAATGACACGGCTAGGTTCTCGTTAGAGAGAATCAAGGGAGATTATGCTAGGCTGGGGAAGACGCTCAAGGAGATAGAGGCTCAGATTATCTTTAGTGGGATTCTGCCCGTTCCGAGGGAAGGGCAGCAAAGGGCTGATAGGATTGTGAGAATAAATAGTTGGCTAAGAGAGTGGTGCTATAAGGAGGGCTTTGGGATGTATGGCCACTGGGAGGCTTTCGGGGACAGGCACCTGTTCTCGCGGGATGGGCTTCACCTGAGTAGGGAAGGAAATAGACTTCTGGGAGGGAGGCTGGCTCATCTTATCAAAAGAGCTTTAAACTAGGAAGTTTGGGGAGAAGGTTGGGAGATGCACAGTTAATCTCCACGCCAGATTCCAGTATGGAAAAGGTGAGTAAAATGAGAGGAGACATAGCCGGGGAGATGAGATTGGACATAGGAAGGACAGGGGGGACGGACGCAAGGAGGCCCGCAACTTATAGTGCTACGAATGGGAGACAGGCTAAACAACATACATTAGGGTGTTTATACACCAATGCCAGAAGCCTAGGTAGTAAAATGGAGGAATTGGAGCTCTTGGTCCAAGAGCTGAAACCAGATATCGTAGGAATAACAGAAACGTGGTGGAATGGCAGTCACGACTGGAACACAGGTATGGAGGGGTATGCGCTGTTTAGGAAAGACAGGAACAAAGGTAAAGGTGGGGGGGTGGCATTGTATGTCAATAGTGAAATAAGCTGTAAAGAAATAATAGTTGATGGATTAGATAACACAGAGTCCGTCTGGGCAATACTCACACTGGGTAATAGGACTACTAGAGCCTCTCCGGGGATAGTGCTCGGAGTGTGCTATAGACCGCCGGGATCGACCCAGGATATGGATAAGGAACTATTTAATGTGTTTAGAGAAGTAATTACTAATAGAAAGTGTGTAATTATGGGGGACTTTAACTTCCCAGATATAGATTGGGGCACAAACGCTAGTAGTAATAATAGGGCTCAGATGTTCCTAGATGTGCTTGCTGATCAATTCCTTCATCAAGTGGTAGCTGAACCGACGAGGGGGGAGGCCATTTTAGATTTGATTCTGGTAAGTAGTGAGGACCTCGTTGAGGAAGTGGTAGTGGGGGACAATTTGGGCTCCAGTGATCATGAGCTAATTCGGTTTAAAATACATGGGAGGAGTAACAGAATTAAGTCAAAGACTAGGGTTTATAATTTTAAAAAGGCCAATTTTAACAAATTAAGGGGACTGGTAAGGGAAGTGGATTGGGCAAACGTATTAATGGATCTAAAGGCAGAAGAAGCCTGGGATTACTTCAAGTTAAAGATGCATGGGCTGTCGGAGGCCTGCATTCCAAAAAAGGGAAAAAGATTACAAAGCAGGAGATTTAGACCGAGCTGGATGAGCGACCGACTCAAAGGGGCGATTAGGAAAAAACAGAAAGCGTACAAAGAGTGGAAGAGGGGAGGGATTAGTAAAGAAACTTACCTTAGCGAAGTCAGAGAATGTAGAGATAGAGTGAGAAAGGCCAAAGGCCGTGTAGAGTTGGACCTAGCGAGGGGAATTAAAAGCAATAGTAAGAGGTTTTACAGCCATATAAATAGGAAGAAAGCAAAGAAAGAAGAAGTGGGACCGCTGAAGACTATTGCCGGAGAGGAGATTAAAGACAATCTAGGCATGGCGCAATATCTCAATGAATATTTTGCATCGGTGTTTAATGAGGCCAATGAAGGTATTAGGGATACTAGCACCACTACAGAGGGGCATTCAGGATGGGGGATTACCGTATCCGAGGTAGAAACAAAACTTGAATGCCTTAATGGGGCTAAGTCGGGAGGACCGGACGATCTTCATCCGAGAATATTGAAGGAATTGGCGCGGGAAATAGCAGGCCCATTAGCGATAATATTTAATGAATCTGTAAACTCGGGGGTGGTCCCGTTAGACTGGAGAATAGCTAATGTGGTTCCTATTTTCAAGAAAGGGAAAAAAAGTGATCCGGGTAACTACAGGCCTGTTAGTTTAACATCTGTAGTGTGCAAGGTGTTAGAGAAAATTCTGAAAGAGAAACTAGTTGAGGACCTGGAGGTTAGTGGCAATTGCGATAAATTACAACATGGTTTTACGAAGGGCAGATCGTGCCAAACGAATCTGATCTCCTTCTTTGAGAAAGTAACGGATTTATTAGATAAGGGAAATGCGGTGGACCTAATATACCTGGATTTCAGTAAAGCGTTTGATACTGTACCCCATGAGGAATTATTGGTTAAACTGAAAAACATGGGGATCGATATGAAAATCCAGAGGTGGATAAGGAATTGGTTAATGGGGAGAATGCAGCGGGTCGTATTAAAGGGTGAACTGTCGGGTTGGAGGGAGCTTACTAGTGGAGTGCCTCAAGGTTCGGTTTTGGGACCCATTTTATTTAATCTATTTATAACTGACCTCGGAACCGATTGCAGGAGTGGGCTGATAAAGTTTGCGGATGATACGAAGGTGGGAGGTGTTGTAAATTCGGAGGAGGATAGGGATATCCTGCAGGGAGACTTGAATGAGCTTGTGAATTGGAGTATCAGGAATAGGATGAAATTTAATAGTAAAAAGTGTAAGGTGATGCATTTGGGGATGACTAATAAAAATTTTAGTTACAAGATGGGGACGCATTGGTTAGAAGTAACGGAAGAGGAGAAGGACCTAGGGGTCCTAGTAGACCGCAGGATGACTATGAGTCGACAATGCGACGTGGCGGTGAAAAAAGCCAATGCTGTCTTGGGATGCATTAGGCGAGGTATATCTAGTAGGGATAAGGAGGTCCTGCTTCCGTTGTACAAGGCGCTGGTGAGACCTCATTTGGAGTACTGTGTGCAGTTCTGGTCTCCCATGTTTAAAAAAGATGAACTCAAACTGGAACGGGTGCAGAGAAGGGCCACTAGGATGATCAGAGGAATGGAAAACCTGTCGTATGAAAAGAGACTAGAGGAGCTTGGGTTGTTTAGTCTGACAAAGCGAAGGCTGAGGGGGGATATGATTGCTATCTTTAAATATATTAGAGGGATTAATACGAGGGAGGGAGAAGAATTATTCCAGCTTAGTACTAATGTGGATACGAGAACGAATGGATATAAACTGGCCGTGGGGAGGTTCAGGCTTGAAATTAGACGAAGGTTTCTGACCGTCAGAGGGGTGAAATATTGGAACGGCCTTCCGAGGGAAACGGTGGGGGCGACGGACCTGTCTGGTTTTAAGATTAAGTTAGATAAATTTATGGAGGGAATGGTTTAATGGTAAAACATAGTAGTCAAGGAAAACCAAGAAATGGTAGGTAAATTGTATAATGGCTGACAGGGGTCAGGCTGGAGACTCTTGCCTATATGCTCGGGGTCTTACTGATCGCCATATTTGGGGTCGGGAAGGAATTTTCCTCCAGGGCAGATTGGCTGAGCCTCTGGAGGTTTTTCGCCTTCCTCCGCAGCATAGGGCAGGGATCTCTAGCAGGAGGGTTTCTGCTGATTGAAGTCACCTAAAACAGGATTGGGGACTTCAACAGCAGAGTCCAGGGAAGGGGTAGGGACGGTTTTATGGCCTGCAGCATGCAGGGGGTCAGACCAGATGATCATAATGGTCCCTTCTGACCTTAAAGTCTATGAGTCTATGAGTCTATGTAAGTAACTATGATGGCTCAAAGGCAGGGGAGAACTAGGCCCACTCTAGTCACTTAGCCATGAGACAAAAAACAGCCCAGAAGTCAAGAACACTTAAATAAAACACTCTTATAACTCTTTTCCTTAATCGTTAGATGTCTCCCCTGTTTCTTTTTCTATTAACCTCTCAGGATGGAGCCCCTGAAGAAAGCTCTGATTCAATTTTCCTCTCCCCAAATGTTCGTAATCTCTATCCAGGAGTATATTGTAAATTTTCCTTAATAAAAGTCTATTTTGATATTCTGAAGTTACCAGGACGAAAGAATTAAATGTGTAGCTTCACGCTCTTATTTTCAAAAGGAAACAAACTCTTTGTTTCTTGTAACCTGAACTTTTGTATGCAGGAAATCAATGAATGTGGGCTAGTCACTCAGGTGCTTTCAAATACAGAACTAAGAGGTCTGAGGTTTGGGGGATGTTAAAAGAGGGAGGGAAAGTAGCTAAAGAGAGACACACTAACTCTTTTTCAACAAAATTCAAAAGAATGTTTGGCATGCAGGCAAGTTGTTAGAAGGCACTGGATCAATAAACCATGAACTAAGAATTTATACTTTAACTGTAACAACTTTGGTTACGGACTGTAGATTTAATAAACTATATTTTACATATCCCTAAGAACATTTTTACATGACAGAGCACAATGCTTCCTATGCAAAGGAGCGGTTATGGTCTATCAATTCAATAATATGTATTTTCAAAACTCCCTAAATATGGTCTGTATCTACACTATAGATCCTACTGGTAACTGGGGTTAAAATCCCCTATGGGGATTTTTTCTTATATTTATCCTTTATTATCCTTTAAAATTAAACACAAATACATATAACAATATCCACATTGTATTCATACAACTTGCAGTCCTGATAATTGTGGGGCAGTAGTTTGTTTTTTACTTTGCTTTTTGAGAAAAAAAAATGAATAAATGACTGCATAACTGTGTTGAAACCAACTGTAGGGTTGTTATACAAACTGCCAAAAGCTACACTTTTTAACATGAGGATTCATGCTCCCATCCTAATTGATGGGATACTCCCTCCCCTCACCCCACCCCAACATCTGCCTGCCCCATCCCGATTTACAGTAAGTCAGATTCTGCCACTTTTACTTGGGGAATGGGGTAATTCAATGTGCATAATGGTGACAGAACTGAACCCTCTGAAAGAAGGAGAGACACACGGGGAAGCCTTACTATAGAATTTGTTAGCTTGGGCTGATTTATGCCACAGCCTTAAAGTTATTTAACTATATATATATTTCTATGTTCATTCCTTAGTACTTTGTCACTTAAAGCTATAGTATACCATTTTGAAAGACCCACAGGTTTTAGTATGTATGGTCTTAGGTCTTGATCTTGCAATATGCTGACCTACTCCTCCTGGAAATACCAGACACCCTCACATCAGCATGAGGAGGACAACATAAGTGCCTCAGACAGCTATCAGAGATACCAGTGAAAGGTCTTATCCCATTAGATGAAGAAGACACGTGAAAAAAGAAGCCTCTTAGTGCCAGGAGCATAAGACTAGCACCTTTTATTTATTTTCGGGCAAGTGGTGATCCATGTCTAGAATCTTCCTTCTGTGGAGAACACACCACCACTTTCTGATCCAGAGACCACTGAATAGGAAATGTTACTAATGAGTTTATTCTGGTGTTCCCAACATAGGGTCCAGACTAACCTAAGGGAGGCCCAGGACAGAGAAGAACAGTAGGGAAAACTGCATGACCCTTAATTCTGTACTTCTCCAATGCAAGTGTCTAATGGACACGTTGCTCCTAAAAGTCCTTCCCTTCTGCACCTGTTCAGTTCAAGTCTTGGACAAATGTTCAGTGGGTTCTTGCCCACTAGATTTGTCAATTTAAAATATTAGCCAAAGGTTTCATATGAAATCTCTCTATATCCTTTCAGGTAAAGACAGATGACTTGGGAGCAGTTTACCAGATGTAAGGAAGTGAGTTGAGATAGAATGATTCTATGAACAGGCAGCCAAGAATATTGAAAGTTGTTGAGGAGGAGTTACACTGACATAGCTATAATAGTCACTGATGTAGCTGACTTCCATCCTGTCCCCAGTTTATCAGCAATGACGCTTTAAAAAAAAAAATAGTTATTATAGCTAACGTTGGCAACAGTTCAATTTCAACTGGCATTTTGCCACCTACTAATAAACAAAACAATTTTGCTAAGGAGTATAAATGCTTAGAAAGAAGTTTGCATAGTCAAACATTTTCATATTGGTGATTTCTCATGTTTTATGTCTATCATTAATCATTAAAAGCCTTGTCTTTTCAAAATTATCACCACCTCTTCTGTACAGAAGAGCTTTGTGAGCACAAAAGCCTCACTGAAGTGAAATAGATCCTTAGGGCCTAGATATTGAACACTTGCTGGATGAGAGCCGAGGTCACTGTCTTCCAGCTATTAGTCACATCTGCAAATTGCCATCCGTCAGATCATCATCTTAGTCTCCCTTCACTGAATAAAAGCTTCCATGGTATGGATAATCAAGACTCAAGTGTTTGATCTGTGCTAATACCATCTCATTATGTGATCAAATAAGGTAAACAGGGTTGTGTGTTGTTTTACTACTTTGATCAGAGATCTCAAATCAACATTTTGGAGATGAAGTAAGTTTTACTAGTGATCCAGTAGGGGACATTCTTCCCAATCAGACAGTAGTAAACCAGTCTCCCTGCGCAGCTGCATTGGGGTCAACTCACTCGCTGCTATACCTTGGTAGTAGGGAAAGAAGGCAATCCTAACCCATCTGCGAAGGGGTCGGCTCACCACTTCTGAGGCATCAGCTTGTAAAATGAATTTGAGGAGTTGGAACTGAACAGGACAGACTCTTTACATAAGAGGTCTTTCAACGTCTGAAAGGCCTTTTTGCAGGCCTTGACCACTGCACCTTCTTGGGGTGCCTGTCCTTAATTAGGTCTGTGAGAGGGGCTGCTATTGCTAAAAACCCAGGAACAAATCAGCAGTAGCAGCCTATGAGCCCCAAAAACCTTCAGACTTGCTTTTTTGTGGCTGGATATGGGCATGCTTTGAGAGCCTGGAGGTGTGGCCAGGCAGCTCTGCATGCTGCCTCCTCTGCAGGCACCACCTCCACAGCTCCCATTGGCCACAGTTCCTGGGCAATGGGAGCTGCGAAGCCAGCACTCGGGGAGGAAGCAGCACATAGAGCTGCCTGGCCACACCTCCCCCTAGGAGCTGAGCGAGGGAGATGTCGCGGCTTCCAGGGAGCCCCCCAGGTAAGCGCTGCCCAGAGCCCACCTCACCCCATCCTGGTACCCCAACCCACTGCCCCCTCCCACACTCTGCTGCTGGGGGGGGGTCACGGATCCAGGTAGGGAGTCTGCCAGCCCCGCCAACCTCCTGCCCCAGCAACAGCGGGGGGGGGGGGAGGGGTCCTGGGCCATGTGTCGCTGCCCCCCCATGGCACCTCCGGGAAGCCCCCACCCAAAAAAAGTTTTAGTCGGGGATATATAGTAAAAGTCACGGACAGGTCACAGGCCACAAATTTTTGTTTACTGCCCGTGACTTTTACTAAAAATACCCGTGACTAAAACGTAGCCTTAGTTTTGAGTCATTGATTTGAGGAGATGATCTAGGTCCATGTTGTCTGACCTACCAGCCAATGTCTCTCGCTCAATGGTATTTGACTGTCTGGTTCAGTCAGTCCTCGCCCCCCCCTCCAGGGTGGGAAGGATGTCCACTTTGTCCACCAGTTGTGAAGGGCTCAGCCCAACTCTGGCATCTCCTCGTGGCCAGACATGGCATGGCAGCTCTTTCTCTCCACTGGGGTCTGCTGCCACTGGCTGCTCCGCGTTTGCGGTGGCCTGCCTCTTCCTGTGACTTGGCCCTCCAGTCAGGTCACTTCCAAGTCTCTCCTTGTAACGATCGTGTTGTTCATTAAATTACAAACCAGTGAATGGGAAAGGAATAAAACTTTAATAAAACAGACTGGAGAGCTTCTGTAGTAAACTGCTGCACACAGCCACATGATGTTCCCAAATCCTGCCTCCAGGGCACATCTCCAAATTCCTATGTTCATAATACTGTTCATTATGAGGGAGCATCTCTAAATTATAATCTTCTACAAACATATCTCTACACTCTCCTTCTGGGTAGTCCATAAGACATTAAGATAACACAAACAAACTGAGTTAGTGAGAGAAAGGGGAATGCCTCCCTCTCAGGATGTATCAGGATTAGGGAACCCCTTCCCTCAGGGAGAGACCTTCAGGCAGTTGTTGGGAAAGCTCCTGGCTTTTCTCAGCAGCTGAGGGTTGAAGGTGTGGTCTCTTCTCTGGTCTGCCCACAAATGAGCTGTTCTGCTCCCTTTTTAGCTCCTCCTCCAGCCTGTGCATGCCTTGCAGGTGTGGTGGGCCAGGCCAAGGCTGGCTGAGCCCATAGAAGTTCCTTAACACCTTGTTGTCCAGTGGGAAGTTTGTACACCCCACACACCATCCCACACTTTAGTAATGCAACCTCTGGCCCTGGAGCAAGGCAATAATCTAGGTTTTCCCTCCAAACTCTACTGGATTCCAAAGATTCCTTCTTCCCTACAAACACATTCCCTCTTCCTGAGGGGAATTACCCCGGAGTAAAGCAAAGCTTCCAAAGCATGGCACAAGCAGTTTCTGGATCTTCTGTTTTAAGAGGGTGACTAAAGCTTTCACAGGCTAGAAAATAAACATCCCTGAGATCCTTTCCTTAAAAAGAAGACTAAAAGCCCTCAGGGGGGCTGAATGAAAAAAACAAAAATGAAAAACCAATGCCTACACAAGTTTTTAAACCATCTGTACTCACCTACTGATAGCCATTGATACCTGCTTCATGATTGTTTCACCTCTGCCATTAAAGATCTCGTGTCAGGTTAAAAATCGTATTTTAAAAGACTTTACCTGTGTTACTCATGACACTTCCGATTTTTAAAAGCTGAGATAATTAATTGTAATGATCTAATTTACTTTTCGTGTTGTGTTTCAGCCTTTCACTCAGCCTGTAAAATAGCCTCACCAGTTTCACTGTTGTGTAGTCAGCTTTTGTTTCTCACGCAGTATAACATTAACAGTGCTCTGTTGCTTGAATTGTAGACATTGAAAGGGCAGGGGTGGTTTGGTTTTTAAATTGGTTTCCACAGAAATTAAAGAAAAATTGATTACAGCCGTGCTGCCTACCCAGTCTAGCTTCAGGCTAACCCCTCATTCATATTGGATCCCCAAACCTGCTCAGGCCAAGTCTTTTTCCAGGCACAGTTTTATTCTTCAGATACAAAACTTAAGCAAAACATCAAAAACAAGAGCAGTTCCTGTGCCCACTGTGGGCTACAGCTTTCAGGGCTCTTCCCCTTGACTTTCTCAGTGCTGAAAGGAGACCACACTCTTCGATACTCTTTAGCAGTTGTAGATGCCAGTGCGTCTGAAACCTAGATAGGAGCCAAATTTGACTTGACAATGCCTTTTAAAATCTTTCTGAAAGGGGCTGAAGAGTCTCTTTGCTCACATGAGACCCTTGTCAGAAGTAACTTATCCTGCCCAGGTTAAGACCACTCTCTTGCGGCTCCACACACTCATAGGTACGTGGCTGAGGTAGATTAGAGAAGCACCCAGTGGTAGTACCACCGGAAAAGAGTGACCAGAGCATCAACACAGAGCCTTCCCTTTAGGATGCCTGGCGTGTCCTGCTCCATAGACATCTATGATCTGTAATGCCCCCTGCCAACTCCAGGGACCACAAAACCCTCCTCCCATTAAGAGATACGTCTACACTTCAGGCCTCCTTCTATGGGTTTTACAGTGGGAGCAGGTAGTCTGTCCCAAGGATTTTTTAGAGATGGATTCCCTGTTGGTAGAGCATTTATATGTACATTTTAGAAGTACAGATATTGACTGTTCATCTAAGTTAAGGTGTGTGACATAGTTGGCAGGATACCCATCAACCACAGAAGTAATTTGGGTGTCCAATAATGCATCTGGTTCGAGAAGTCATTATACATTTACTATGAAAAATATTTTAACAATATTAGCTAGAGCAAAAAATAGTTATGACCCACATTCACTGACTGCAATTTAAAATCCATTTTGGTTAGAAAAAATAAAGTTTTGTAGAACTTACAAGTATTTGAAAAGTGAAGTACAAAAGTATAATCTATAGGCTGCCATCAGCTGGTTCTAAATCACTCTGGTTCCCGTTAGTTAGCAATCCACACTGTCCTGTTTCCTGTGAACAATAATATCTTGTACATCGGTAGTTAAGGATCAGCTCCTTTCAGGTCCTCTGGAAGGTCCCTATGCACGTAAGCGTTGCTGTGTAAAAATAAAGTTTATGCTAACATAAAATGCCAGGCAATGAAACCTTTGCTCTTTATCAGTAGAACAAAAAACTTTTTTCTCTAAAAATGAGGATATGATTTGTAACAGTTTATTTTGAAACTTCAATAAAATTTGTCAGTTTGCATTTGGATACCCGTATGGGAGTAGAACAGTTTTAAATATGTGCTAGGTACCTCACAGTATACAGAAGGCAATGAAGTTCCTGCCCTGAAGAGTTTCCATGTAAGGACCTGATCCCTCTTCCCTCACTCATGTACCATATCTTGCTATCAGTGCCATTAATTATGCATTAGCCTCTTCGTATTGTTCTGTTGCCCTCCTCCTTTATCGTCTCCTCTATGGTCCAGTTTTTGCATCCTTATTCATGTTGAATAGCACCTTACAGCTCTGTTAGTCCCATGAGTTTCAGGACATAAGTGACAGCAAAAAATTCAGCAAAGGCTCATGTGTAGTATGGTGGGGCAGAGCATTTCTGTGCCTGTGTATAGATGTTGGCATCACTTGTGCAGGCATCATGAAGATGTACATCGTGCTTTATCACATCTTATATGTTTTTGAGGTAGGAAGAGTACATCATTACTACATTTCTTTTCATTATCTATTCTCTTCCCTGGCTTCCCTCCAGCTGTTTTGACTAATGGCTAACCCCAGGTGTCCCTGAAACTGAGCAGGGGTCAGCTTTTAGATGCAACACTGTTGTTTTCATGAACACAGAGCAGAATTAAGACTCTTAATGGTTGTTTGCTAGTAACAGTATTATTATTTCTATAGATGTCCATGGCACATCACAGAACAAAAGGGAAAACACAGTCCCTGCCCAAAAGGCCTTACACGCATAAGGCCCATCATCCACATCCTTACTCACATCAGTAGGTTTACTCAAATAGATAATGGTCTGTAGGATCAGGCTCTTAATAAAATGAAGATAAACTTATTGAATTTAATATGGGTAATTGTTTTGCAGGCTGTGGGTAGCAGAAATTAAGATACTTAGCACCACCTGAGTTTTATCCATTAGCTAAAAAGTACCTTTTAGTAAGGTTTAATAAATGACATTACGGGAAAACATGTTAGTTTTCATCATCTGCTGTGCCAACATGGTATAGTAGGATATAATCAAGAAGGTTATCTTGTACAATATGAAATGTTAAAAATTTGGAAAGTAGTTTTTTTTCTAATGGGTTGAAGGAGGTCAGGGACTCATTAGAAGTCATTATTTGTAATTATACACAAGGGATACCACAAAGGAATGTAATTTGATACCAGAATCTTGAATCCTATGTAAGATGGAGCATCTACAAAACAAATCAACCAATCCTGAAACATACATGTTATGATGTTGCACTCCATATGCCTTATGAAAATATGCTTATGAATGTGAATATGTTGTAACTGGAATATGCTTTATGCAAAAGGTCTCTTGTAAGGTATCATTACAAAGTTTATAATCTACTGTGTGTGTTCATCCTATTTGTTTGCATGTATTATTTCTATGTCTGGTGTTAGGAGAATAAGATATAAACTTGTATCACTGATATAAACATATTAAGTGGAGGCCATTAAAGGTGCTCCAGAAACAATCAGTTGTAAATGGCCTTAGTTACTTGAAAGCCTTCCTGTGTACATGTGGGCCAGCCCAGGGGGAATGGAGACTAGGGGTCTTACAGTGACATGTGACCATGTCACCTGATAATGAAATCCATCTTAAATCTGGTTCTTTTCCATTTAGAAGGAGGGGTTTCGGACCCAAAGAGACAAAAGATTCCCACCTTGTGCCAAAGCTATAAAAGGGGGTGGAGCAGGACAAAGGGGTGGCCAGTCATGAGAAAACCCCTGCTTACCACCCGAGATGTCTGCTGGAACTAACAAGGACTATACCAGGGGAAAAAATTGGGCCCAGACTAGGAAGGAGTCTAGTCTGTGAAAGAAGCTTATTGGAACATGTCTGAGGGTGAGATATTACCTGTAAACAGTTTCTTAATGTATTAGGGTTAGACTTGCGTGTTTTTTATTTATTTTGCGTGGTGACTTACTTCGTTCTGTCTGTTATTACTTGAAACCACTTAAATCCTACTTTTTATACTTAATAAAATAACCTTTGTTTATTAATGAATCCAGAGTAAGTGATTAATACCTGGCGGAGCAAACAGTTGTGCATCTCTCTCTATCACTATTATAGAGGGCAGACAATTTATGAATTTACCCTGTATACATTTTATACAGAGTAAAATGGATTTATTTGGAGTTTGGATCCCACTGGGAACTGGGTGTCTGGGTGCTGGAAAAGTAACCTGCTGAGCTGATTTTTTTTTTTAAAGTCTGCAGCTTTGGGGGCATGGCACAGACCCTGAGTCCAGGTTGCAGCAGGCTAGCATGTCTGGCTCAACAAGGCAGGGTTCTGGAGTCCTATGCTGCCAGGGGAAACGGGCTCAGAGGTAGTTTCAGCACATCAGGTGACAGTCCCAAGGGGCTCTCTGTGACTGAACCCATCACACACATCTCTCTATGCACTGTGATGCACTAAAGGGAAAACATTAAAAAGGTACTTATGCATTATACACATTTTTACATCTGAAGCAAATCTTGTCACGCTTAGCACTGCTATGGAACTCCAGGAGGATGAAAATCCATCTAAGGACAGCTTTAACTGTCAGTGTTGTATGCAACAAAAATCTATTGATAAATGTTTAACGGTGGCATTTTCCCAGTAAGGGAGCTCCACTCTGATATATTCACATCACTTTACATCATGTCTCTTGCCTCTCTGAATACCAGCTACATTAAGTTATCCCACCATCTGTAAGCAGCTTTCTAAATATTTTAAACCCAACTGAGGTTTAAACCCAGCCTCTGTATGATGAGATGAAGAAACTGTAGATCAAATGGATAATATTCATGCTGAAATCAGAGCATATGGGGAGGAGATTTGAGCTTGGGAATCATTTAATTCTTCTTTTGCTGTTTCACACATTCTCCAATCAGTAGATCAAACAGGAAACTAAGAATGGCCAGACAGCCTTAGGGACTTCTTAACCCATTCAAATTCCTTTTCTACTTATTGGGGGGGGCCCAGATTTAATTATGTGCATCAGTTTGTTCATCTTGCTCAGAACTCTGAGCTCAGTGTGAGCTCTGATATTTCAAAGCCCTCTTAGCTGTATTTACTTCATTAGGGTCTGTCAAGTTACCCAGTTTTTCAAGACGTGTAATTGCTTGTGATGAATTATGAGAATATATAAAGAGAGATCAGTCTCAGGATGAGGTAGCACAGCTGCTTTTTTAATTCAGGGACAATAAAGTTACGTGGGAGCTGGAAAATTGGATTCTGCTCCAGTCGGCTCTCTCTTTTTAAATTCATTTGCTAATTAGTACTATAGAATATATAGCTAGTAATTTAAGGGATGTGGGATCTCGGATTGTCATCTGGCAGTTTATTGACTTAAGAACATCCTGAAGAAGGGGGAAATCTCTTGCTTTATAGGCAATTCTGTTTCTTTTAGTCAATACAAGAATGAGCTGCCCTGGTGGTTCTACTCACCAGGAGCCAAATTCAGCACTGAAGTCGCAAGGTAGAATCTCCACTGAAGTCAGTAGGAGTTGCACCCACTTATGCCAGTGACTAAAGTTGCTGTATTAACCCTCTTGCTGCTGCCAGATCCCAATCAGAGACTGGAAAATTTCTGGAGTTAACCATTGGGATGATTGTCCTTTCTCTTCCCCTGCCCTCACCTTTCCTCCCACCCTATAGAAGTGAAAACAGATTGTGTATCATTTTCACACACTGTTGATCATGAACTATTGGCTAGGTGGCAGTTGTGCTGGTACAGTAATGACTGAAGAGAATATAACTGGGGGAGGTGGGAGAGAATTATAAGTCAAGGTGAAAAACATAAATAAAGTGTTAGTATTAAACCAAGTCAGATCACCCACTTTTAAAGAAGTGTTTGAAGCTTTAAGAGACAATATACTCCCTTAAATGCATTCTAGTTGCCTCCTAGCTTCCCCAGCTAGCACTTATACACAGATGTAACAACCATCATCTTGGCTGTCGTCATGGATTGAAGAGCTAAAGTATAAGCTTCTACAGTCTGAGCTACAGGACTAATAAGGGACAGCTATTTAGGCACCTAAAGATTCAGATAGCAACCTTAGTAAATCCCACTAGGCACTAAGCAGGGTAGGTGCCTAACTCCCATTGACTTCAATAAGAGTTAAGTACTTAACTCACTTAGGTGAGTAGGGGGATTTTCAGACATACCCATCTTCAGATGCCTAAATACCTATGTAAATTTGGCTTCAAGTCCTCTAACTGGAAGCTGTAGCACACTTACAGTCAAAAAAGTTAGTATATTATACCCAAAAATTGAAAAAAAAATGGTTTCTTTCATGTAATTCAAAACTTTTCTGTGACTTTTTCAAAGTTTTTTGCCCCTTTGAAAAATTCCTGCTTCTCACCAGTGAGAAGTTAGCACCGAATTAAAAAAAAAACAACAACAACCACCACCTACCATCAAATAAGAATGGCAGCATTTCACAGACAGTTTGCACTCACTGTGCCCAGGGGAAATTATTACAGCTACTCTGTGACAAGAACTGTACAGAAAGGAAGGAGTTAATATTTACCAATCCAGTCTGGATAGCAGAGTCTCGCTATACGTATTCAGAACTAGCTGTATATATAGCATGGTTGTTTACAAGTTAGAGAACATTCTATAGGTCACTCAAGGCTAAACCCACCAATCAGCTTTGTCTCATGTTTTTCTGTATCAGCTTGTTCCTTTCTTATCTCTGCTTTGGATACCACTTTCTAGGCACCAAGGGTCTGTGAAGCCGTTCCCTGCTTGTACAGGATGTAGAATGAACCTATCTTGTCTCTGACAGATTTAGTATTTTAGCTTTGCAAAGTGTTATGGGATACATACCTGAGCATGGGTGAGCAGGAGTAAACAGCATTGTGGGGAAAGCATAATAGAATTCAGTTAACACAACTACCCTATGTTCATATATGTTATAATGTATACAATATTAATATTTAATATTGTAAAACCCCATATTAGTGGGGTGTGCCTATATATATATATATTGACTAACCACACTACATTTTACCTGCCATTCTTCACATCTCTTGCCTCTATTTTCATCCCGCTTAACCGTAGCTCCACCATCACTCCTTCCATCCCGCCATCTGTTCTCTGCCCCTTTTAACTTCTCCCTCCATTCCTTATTCCTGGTCTCCCACACCCTTCAACACTTTCCCCTGGGTCCTCCTTTCTCAGTCACCACAGGCTGAAGTAATAAAGCAGTGGCATGTGCTGAGGTGTTGACATGTGCTTCACTGTTTCCCATCTCCCGTTCACGGATGCTACGTGTTTTCACTGGGACCAACATGAAGGGCAGAGGATAGTGCTGTGCTGCTGCTGAAAAATAAACCTGGACAGGGCCACTCTCCAATGGACTATTGGCTAAGGCAGCTTCCCCCTGCACACATGCTCTTGCTGTCTGCCTGTATTGGGAGTGCCTTCATGATACCAGAGAGAACAATATGCAGTGCAGGAAGGAAGCAGTACTATATGTTCAAACCAACTCACAGAATTTCTATAAAATTCCCCTTTCCCCTATTTTCATTCAAAGAATTCCAAACCACCTGAAACCAAAGTCAAACTGTATGCATCACCCTTCAGATAGGCTTCCGCTTAAGTGCGAGGCTCAGCCTGATCAGTAGGCTGAAGGTTTCCTCCTTAGCTGGGATTCCCATACATGTATGCATATGAAAGCACACGCACAAAAAGTAGCTTTCAGGTCATTGATTCAGGTGCACTTTTGAGGGCTTCTTTAAACATTTTGCCAGGTTATCCTGACCCTGCCAGTCTGGCTTTGCTGGAAAGCACAAAGCAGTACTGTACTTCTGTAGCTCAGAAGCATCCCCATGTGATGCATACATGTGTTCCAGTAGCCATAGGCACTATTCATTGTGATAACCTGAATGTCCTTTGCTCTGAAGAAATAGTTTGTCAAATCTCCTCTGCCTTGCTTTTGTGCATATATGTTGGCATATCTTGCCTCCCTCCACTCCTCTTAGGCAAGATGGAAACATACAACCCATTTTGTCTTTCATTCCAGAGGATCCCAAGAATGCTATAAACCATACACGTAAAGGAAATCACATCTTTGAAATGCAACCACCTTTGGGATGGAAGTTCGTAGCCAGGGAGATGACCAGAACACGTAGCATGGCATATCAGAGGAGTGAGAAGGAATGCTAGTCAGGGACCTCCATGCAAACCCCTACCCCAATAAGGTATCATGATAATTTTCCTGATCACTCAGAGAAGACAGAACCTAATTGGTTTCAGGATATCCACACAGTAAACTTCATGGAATTCCTTTTCCTCTACTTTTGTAGAATAAGGAGCTGTTCTGGCCCTGCTGTGATTTAAACCTGCAGGAGTCTACAACACACTTTAACAACCTGCTAAAAGTTTTGATGGATGAAGGATAACCAAATTTCTGAACACAATTTTATCATCACTCTCTGTAAAGAGACCTCACACAGGATAGCTTATGTCTGACTTTGCTAGTAGATACACTGTGCCAACAATCTGCATCTCTCTATGCCAACAATCTTCATCTCTCTAAAGAAGTATTTCTGTACACAGTGCACAGTTGATTTGTATTAGGGGCTCTATACTTTTACGTTTATGAATACCACAGCAGATTTTGATGATCGAACATCTTTTATTTTGAAATGCTCTTCCTTCAGTCTGTGGCTGCATATGCTAAAAGAACTCAGAATAAACAAGATGACACCAAACCAAATTTAAATGTGCCAACTGCATTGAATAAATTTTGGAAACATCAAATTCCCAAGTGGTGGCTTCTGATGACAAGTCGGGTTAGTAATGCTGTCACAACCCACTGGCCCCCTCAGTCATGGGGTCCTCTGGGGAGGCAGATCAGCACTGTATGTTGCTAACGCTTTTGCAAGCATCACAAGGCATTTTCGGAAGGGTCACAGCGGACCCTGGATGACCCATGCACGGGACAAGAACTCCCATCCACCCTTCTTCTTACGTTACAACCAGGCTTGGCCAGCGCGGGTGTGTGAGTATGAAAGTGGGTTAGGGCTTGGGGCATTAACGCTTTCTTTCTTCCTGTGAGTGACGTGGGAGCATTCCCAGTGCTCGGCACTGTTATTTTATTATTTTATTAATAAAGCTTTAAAACTTAGACACTTGGTGTGCTCCGTCAGCTCCTCCCCTAATGATCCTGCCTGATCACCTGACGCCTCAGGCAGATTGGTAACAGAAATCTGTCACAATGCCAAGACAACCTGTGTTGATGCACATACAATTTGATTTTCACTTGCTAATATAAATTAGTCCCGAGTGCATTTTTACATTTCAGTTTCACTTATCCATTTTCAGTGGTCACCATAAAACTGGTTGAAATTTTTCAGAAGAAAGTTTTCCCATCAGAAAATCCTGATTTGACAAGATCAAAAATTTTTCCAGGAACATATTGATTTCATCAATAAATAAATAAAGATATCCTATCTCCTAGAACTGGAAGGGACCCTGAAAGGTCATTGAGTCCAGCCCCCTATCTTCACTAGCAAGACCAAGTACTGATTTTGCCCCAGATCCCTAAGTGGCCCCCTCAAGGGCTGAACTCACAACGCTGGGTTTAGCAGGCCAATGCTCAAACTACTGAGCTATCCCTCCCCCTTATTATTGATATGCTTCATTTTGATTTCTTTGTTTGATTTTTTAGATTATAAATAATAATAGAAAAGCCTCAATGAAGCATGTCAACCTTATCAAAACTAAAAGATTCAATAAGGCCACTTCAATATATTTGAAATGAAACATTTTGGAATTTTCATTTGCAGGAAGTTTCAAAATTTTGATTTTTTGTTCCAACTCAGGACAACAGGAAAATTCAAATTGTCAGAATTTCCTGCATACAGGAAATTCTAGCTCCAGTCAATCAACTCTAGTCATCAACCTACACTAGCAAGCCTAGCCATTCACGAATGAAGTTGTTTTCTATGTCACTCAGTCTTTATAAATGTATGCTACTGCTGATGCAAGTCTTTTCACACTCCATAATACATATCCTTCAAATGGGCTTAATTTGGCTGCAGTATACTGAAACAACTATTAACAATAAAATTACTAAGGAAAGATGAAAATGTTGGCTTTATAGAAGCAGATGTCACAACAGTCGGATACTAACAAAAAGACTGGCTGGCTTCAAACATACTCTTAGCATTCAGTTTAACAGATGAATACAGTGTGCCAGACATGAGAATAAAATCAGGGCTGTGTAGCAATAATCTCATTCCATTCACTCAGTTGCTTGCTACACTAAATGGTCTCCAAAAGATGAATACATTACTCGGTGATGTAGATATTTAAAATACATTTCCTTACACCTAATTGTCATAGCACTGTAGTTCCAATTTCCCCCAGTTCATGGAAAAGCTTTTTAACTAGGTTTCTGTCACAGAGTTTTTTCTGTAGTGGAAATTTAAGAGTTCTTTACATTTACATCTACAGGTATTCATAAAGTATCTATTAAGAATAGAAAAATATATATATACTTTATTCCCCAAAAACTGGTATTTAATTCCGTCTGAAAAGAGCTATAATAAGCTAATGTAATAGTTGCATGTTTACACACTTAAAGTGTCAGAAACTTACAAAGTTAAAGTTGCCAATGCAGTCTTGATTCTGCCCAGATCTCTTGCCAGAGCTATGGATAGGTGAACTATACCGTGAATAAGTATATAAGTATTATGAAATAGTCTTTAGTTACATTATTACATTTGTCATATACTAAAATAGAGCTTCATATATTCTTTTCTACTACCTTAGATTCACACATTTACCATCTTTTTCATTCTTTTGTATTTACTTTATTTTTATTGCCATAATGGTACAAAGTATCTTTATTGACCTAGGTCAAATTTTCAAACCTGGTGCTCCAATGTATACATGGCCTCATTTTCAGAAGTGGAAGAGCACCCATAAATCCCACAGAAATCAATGAGAGCTGCAAGAGATGAGAGGCTTTGAAAATCAAATCACTTATATTTAGGAACGTAATTATAGATTTAAGATCCTAACTTTATACCCTACAGGTTTTGAATGTGTTGGCATTAGGGTCACTAGGATACACTCTCTTTGTGCTAAGGTATGTATTTTAATAACATAGCTCAATTTTGCCTTGTAGATACAAACCCATTTTGCAAGAGAAGTCAACACTCTAGCTAGAGATCTGGGAGACAGATCTGTTCAGGGTGTGGGGGAGGCTTCACTCACTGCTGCATCCCTAAAAGGGCTGCAACATATGCTGCCCTACTGGGCTCAGCACTATTGCTGGCAAATGTTTTGAGTGGCACAAGGCTATGGTCCCATCTCTCCTTCTTAGATGGTAGCCTAGTGGTGCTAACCCTGCACAGTCCTTTCATACAGATTAGCGGAAGGAATGCATCTGTGGACAGTTCCCAGGGAGAAGGGGTGAGCTAAAAAAACAGAAGAAACATTTTTTACTCTATTCTTCTTGTCCACCCATAGAGACACTGGCCACCATCTCCCATTGAGACAGCAACCATGTATTATACAAATTAATTTCAATCAGCAGCATGGCCCATCCTTAGAAGATGAGGCAATTAGCCACAAAAATAACTTACCAACAATTTTGGCGATCTTCTTATGCCCGCAAGTTTTCACCATTATTCCATATTATATACCTACTATGCAGTGTGTTGTGTAAGAACAGTACACCATGTACTCTTCACATACACAATTTTAATGCAATGTATCTGACATACATACAGTGGTAAATAGTATTACAAGCTGCTTCACATATGTATTAAGAATGTAGATTTTTTTTAATGAAATACTATAATATTTAAGAAATAGTATGCGATGATGTAATAAAAAACTGAATTGCAGGGCATACGTGCAAGGGAGAAGAATTAAGGCTGTGCATGCATATTCCCAACAGTTATTTTAAATGGAATTTCCTAGGTTTTCTTTAAGAGAAAAATAATTACTCTGTGGTACTATTTAGCTAGCCATCACCAGAACACCCTATACCAAATATCTAATCAGGTTCACAGAAGAGAACCTTAGAAGGCCTGCAGCTTTTAAATTGCAAGACATGCAATAAATAAGTTAAGGCTTTCAAGATTTCATGGAAGCCCTCACTTCATTCACTGCACTACTTCACTAAACTTTTCATTGATACATACACAGAATACAATATTCTCTTCCACAGGCCTTAACTCGGTCAAAATAAAGCAGGTGTTTCTGGAATACTTGAGGTCATTTCCCCTCAATCAAGGCTGTTTCCATGCTAGATTTTAACTCTATCTGTAGCAATTTCAGCACAAAAACTGTTCAAAAAAAGGTTACAAGAATTTGTTTTTTTAATAATGTGAGACTATTCCCCCCCACCCACACACACACTCTGACTACATTCTGCTCAAACTTTGAAACAATAATCTGCCTTTGACCAGATACTAAGGTGAGTAATCCTGTCCCCATGGAAACCAACAGAAGCTTTGCAATGATTTCCAGGGGGGTAAATGTGGAAAATCTCAAGGTGAATATTTGAGGGAAGTTACAAGAGATAGATAAAATCTAAAGTCTTGCCTAATATTCAGGTTACATGCCATCACCACTTTATTGAATTTAAACCATCATATTTCTGATGTCATGTAAATTCACATTACATAGTATGAACACTTAGAAAATATAAGGACCAAGGCCCCCATCCTGCAAGTTGTTCTTCGTGGGAAGACAAAAGTGAAAAGCACCAGCGAAGTTAATGGGGCTCCCTGCAGGCACAGAATTCCACCTTTATAGAACATAGAATGGCCCTACACTGGGTCAGAGCAAAGGTCTATCTAGCCCAGTATCCTGTCCTTCAACAGTGGCCAGTGCCAGGTGCCCCAGAGGAATAAACAGAACAGGTAATCATCAAGTGATCCATCATCTGTCGCTCATTCCCAGCTTCTGGCAAACAGAGGCTAGAGACACCATTCCTGCCCATCCTGGCTAATAGCCATTGATGGACCTATCCTCCATGAATTTATTCGTTCTTTTTTGAACCCTGTTATGGTCTTGGCCTTCACAACATCCTCTGGCAAGTTCCACAGGTTGACAGTGTGTTGTGTGAAGAAATACTTCCTTTTATTTGTTTTAAACCTGCTGCCTATTAATTTCATTGGGCGACCTCTAGTTCTTGTGTTACGAGAAGTAGTAAACACTTCCTTATCCACTTTCTCTACACCAGTCATGATTTTATAGACCTCAATCATATCTCCCCTTAGCTGTCTCTTTTCCAAGCTGAAAAGTCCCAGTCTTATTAATCTCTCCTCATACGGAAGCTGTTCCACACCCTTAATCATTTTTGTTGCCCTTTTCTGAATCTTTTCTAATTCCAATATATCTTTTTTGAGATGGAGTGACCACATCGACACACAGTATTCAAGATGTGGGTGTACCATGGATTTATATAGAGGCAATATAATATTCTCCTGTCCTATTATCTATCCCTTTCTTAATTATTTCCAGCATTCTGTTTACTTTTTTGACTGCTGCTGCACATATTGTGGATAGTTCTCTGAAAACATCCACTTAGACTCCAAGATCTCTTCCTTGAGTGGAAACAGATAATTTAGACCCCATCATTTTATATGTATAGTTGGGATTATGCTTTCCAATGTGCATTACTTTGCATTTCATAGAATCATAGAATATCAGGGCTGAAAGGGACCTCAGGAGGTCATCTAGTCCAACCCCCTGCTCAAAGTAGGACCAATCCCCAGACAGATTTTTGCCCCAGCTCCCTAAATGGCCCCCTCAAGGACTGACCTCACAACCCTGGGTTTAGCAAGCCAATGCTCAAACCACTGAGCTATCCTCCCTGCCTTTATCAACATTAAATTTCATCTGCCATTTTGTTGCCCAAATAGATCATCAGAAATTTGCTCTTCTGACTCTGTCATAATAGACATAATTCTGTGAATTCAGCTTTTATCTTTGTTTTATTTATTTTTACTTCTCAACACACTCCCCCATGTTCTGAGGAAACAAAAGCACTTGAGATTCTTCTCACATGCATCAAAACACAAAATTGCATCAATTCCCACATTTCATCTCACTTCTTGTTCATACATACAGCTGGAATGAAATCTAAGAAGCCAGAAAATAAAAATAATATGTCAAAACCTACCAAGCAATCATCAGTTTTGCCTACATATCATGAATTTATTAACTCTATTCTTGTTACTCCAGACTCAGAAAGCATCAGGTGAAATAATATCAAATATTAAATCTTTGTCCAAATGTAAAAAATTATGTTATCCCTTCGATTGACTATCCAAAGAACTGTTACAAAGTGGACTATTCCTGCTTGGTAACAGTCTACATACATTGTATAGAGTCCAAACTTATGTGCTCCTTAGGTTTTTGGCTTTATTGTTAATTCAGACAATAAGCATATAATATAAGCCTCAGCTTTCTCCCCAAACTTGGCTATTCATAGGGTTTCCTTACAGGGCTTCCTCTGTCACAACATCTAGTTATATCTGCCTTGACAGTCCTCAAAATTTGTTATATCCCAATTAAATTAATGAGTTCCACCTGCTTGCATTAGTCACCAGTTAATAATGCTCTCTTTTTATGGAGGTTTCTAGCATCTGAGCTGAGGGTGAATTCAAGAGAAGGTTAAGAGGTGAACTGATTGCTGCTTATATGCACCTAGAGGGGAACAAGATTTTTGACAGTAGAGGGCTCTTTAATCTAGCAGACAAAGTCATGACAAGATCCAGTGGCTGGAAGATGAAGGTAGAAAAATTCAGGATAGGAGTTGCAATTTTTTAACAAGGATGATAACTAACCTTTGGAACAATCTTGTCGGTTCTCCATCACTTGAAATCAGCTAGGATTTCTTTCTAAAAGACATGCTTTAGGTCAACCAGAAGATACGGGCTTGCTGAAGGATTTAGTAAGTAAAATTCTATGGCTTGTGTTAATCACAAGATCAGATTAGATGATCACAATGGTCCAGGGGTGAAAGTAACATTCAACACTTACCAGTACAGGGGTCGGTTCCGGTCCCCAGAAGGGGCGGGGCCTCAGGCGGAAGGGGTAGGGTCGGGGGGGGTCAGCATCCCCTGGCCAGCCCATCCGCGCTACCTGGGCCACGCCACCCAGGGCTCCAGAGGCAATTTAAAGGGCTCGGGGCTCCATCCTCTGCTACAGTAGCAACAGCTGGAGCCCCAGGCCTTTTTAAATCGCCGGCCCTGGGGCAGCTGCTCCTTTTGTCCCCCCCATCGGTGGCCGAGAGGCACAAAAGGGGCAGCACTTTAATGTTGGCTGCGTACGGGCCAGTACCGGCAGCCACTTTTTACCAGTACACCATATCGGCCCATACCGGCTTACTTTCACCCCTGCAATGGTCCTGCTTTAAAATCTATTAATCTGAATCAACAGGAAGCCTTGCATTCCTATGTAAAGTCCTAGAAAATGCCATCCTACTACAGAAACCTGCATATCAATAGTAGGTCTTTTGCAGGGTTATATTTATATTTAATAATTGTATCAATATTGAGCTAGTGGACACATTTTCTACACAAAACCTCTCAAATATTCAGGATATATCACCAGCCAGACAATATCTGGCAGAATTCACACTTGAGTTTAAATTTTAAAAAGTAAGCAGGAGTCACCAGATTTAACTTTGGTCCTTTTCTAAGTCTTTACAATAGACCAGGGGTAGGCAACCTTTCAGAAGTGGTGTGCCGAGTCTTCATGTATTCACTCTAATTTAAGGTTTTGTGTGCCAGTAATGCATTTTAACATTTTAAGAAGGTCTCTTTCTATAAGTCTATAATATATAACTAAACTATTGTTGTAAAGTAAATAAGGTTTTAAAAATGTTTAAGAAGCTTCATTTAAAATTAAATTAAAATGCAGAGCCCCCCGGACCGGTGGCCAGGACCCGAGCAGCGCGAGTGCCCCTGCAATAGACAATACATCTTAGTCAATGTTAAACATACTAGATTCAGTGCATCAGCAGGATCTGTGCCAATGGAAGAAGCTGCAGCTGTTGCATCCTTCATTTTTGCGTTCGGTCTATAAGGGCATTTTCTTTAAGTCTTACTGTACAAAGAAGAGCAAGTAAATTTTCATTCAGCAAGATACAAAAGTTCTAGAGAAGAGAGTCACAAAATGCTGCCACGTTGCATTATAGCATCAGTTACACATCAAAAAGGCCATGTACTCCATGAAAAAAAATTGGGAACTTCTCAGCAGTGTGTGTAAGAAACTCATCCTGAATTAGCACAGCAGATCTGCTTTGCATTCCTCCAAGTAAAAATCTTCATGAACTGAAAGGTGGTGTGTGCATGCACACACAGACACAGGACAGAGAGAAAGAGAACAGTGAAAACTGGGGTCTGATTCTCCATTGTGCTAAACCCCCTTTACAATACTCTGGTGGTACAAAGGCTCATAGAAGAGGATAGAATTACACAATATTAATATAATACCCAGGGAACGTTCCCTGTGTAAGTGCTCTCTTTCGCCAATGTACAACTACTGTAGCAGACCTTCACCGGCCCTGCTCCTTGCCCCCAGCACAAGGAGCATATTGGGGCAGGTCAGGGCACATTGCACTCTGCTAGTCTCTGCATCTTTAGGCTCAGATCCATGAGGTTACTCTAAATGACACTGGGGGCTACACCAGCTTCCAGGAACACAGGGAACACAAACCCACCTTTCCTAATCCCCCTGTGCTCAGCACAGATATGGATATACTGAGAATTAGGGTTCTTGCCTTCAAGAGAATTCAAGACATTTTGGCAACATATATTCCTTACATATCTGTAACAGAGTATCTAAAATGCAGTTATCTAAAATCAGTTCCCTTAAACAGCTAGAAAGGTCAATGTCACTTCAGCAGAGAATGATGAAAAACCTTGTCTGCATTTCTGCCCTTTCCCACAGCTTTTTGAAGATGGCTCCTTTTCACAAAGTCCATCTCTTCTAATCAATTTCTTTTCCTCAATAAAGCTACATTAAACAGCTATCAGATAACTTTTTGCATTTGATTAACTTTCATTAGCATTCTGCTCTTAATGAAGACTATATATTTATTTTTCAGTTTTATTCTGCTTCCTAACAGCAGCTTTTGTTGTTCCTGTTCCGGAACAATTATTGGTCCAGTTCCATGCATCGAGGCATTCAAGCCACATATCAATGCCATCAATAGATACTGTAGATGGACATCTACAGTCTTCCAGGTCCTCTATAGTTAGAAATGTGTTCATTTTAATTAATTTACTCCCTTTAGGATCAAATTATGGCTGATTTTGCCCAGGTGCATTGGAGTGGGACCCATAACTTGGCTGCATGCCCTGAGTAATACAAAGGGAGATGGATTAGCTCTGCCACCAGCACTTACTAGCACACAGAAATGTGTCTTGTTGGAACACAGGCACTGCTGTGGCCCCATTCCACCCTGAACATTAGGAGTCACTGGCAGGTCTGCACTGTGAAGCACAGGGTGCTATCTCTCTTTAAAGGTGCACAAGAGCTAGCATTCACCATTCTGTCCACCAGCAGCACTTATTATGCAGACATAATACCTCCTCCCCCCTTGCACATCCCTTAGGAATGGTAAGTGTGCACTGCCAGAACCCATGTTGCCCACATGACCCTAATTTGACCCATAGTAAAAACACTTTGTAAGAGATGTTTAAAGAGCTCCAAAAACATTGGCACTAGAAAACAAATTTCTTGTAATTTTTTTCCCCCGTAAATCAACATATTAAGTATGCTACAAATAAAGCTAATAAATTACCATTCTTAATTAGGCATAACAAACAATAATTAAACAGATGACATTTTAAATTAATTTTCTCTATTGGAGAAAACATTGCTGATTTCAATACTAGCCATGTAGATATTACTTCAAAAACAATGACATTCAAAACCAGCGCAACATTCACAGATAGTGTTTCTATTTTTGTAGCATTTGAGTGTGGTTTGGGCCAGGTTTTAGCAATTACCAAACTTTCTATGAACTGCTTCTCAGTTTTGTAGTTTGTTTGTCTCCATAGTAAATAATTGCTGAACAGCTGCACGGTCATACTAACCAGTGATAACAAGACTATACAAACATCTCAGCAAATCATATTCATATCACATAGTATTTGAGGCCTCAGAAAATCAGTAGTACTTCAAGGCCAAGTTCTGAAAATAGGACAAGAGAATCCTAAGAGAGACTATAGTAAATGCTGTAGCAGCAATGAAGCATGCAGCTGTCTGAAACTCAACACACATAGAATATATTGTTAAATTCCCTGATTTTGACTTTACTCTATCCCTTAATAAAAGGATTACCTCCCGGTGGCTGTTCCAGTAAGAGGAGAAAATACTGCTCTTTAAGGCCCCAATCCAGCAAAGCACGTTTCACTCTGAGCACATAAGTATTCCCATTGACTTCACATGCCTAAATACCTTCCTGAATCAGGGCTTAAAAGACAGTTTAGTCAGTCAGCAGTAGAAGCACTAGTTTCCTACTTCTAAAGACCTTGGCTTGATTCTCCATTCATACTGGTTTAAATCAGAAATGACTCTATTGAAGTTAAGGGACATAAGCTCAGTATGAAAGGAAAATCAGAGGGAATGCACTCACTCATACGTTTTGCTTAGTAAGAATTGTCAACAAACAGTGCAATTTTTCTAGACAGAACTGAATGCTAGAAAGGAAGCAACAGAGTTTCAGACTCACTAAAAAGTGACTGACAAATTTAGAAACTCTGTAAAATGTAATTGAACATTTCACCAGCTAGCACTGGAGAAATATGAAGCCAAAAAGTGGGAACATTGATCTTATTTGTGTTCCCATGGTTGAAAGAGCCAAATATATGGTGCTATGCTCCTGCCTTGATTATATGCACAACTCCCATTAGCGGTAATGAGAATGATGCATGTGCACTGAGGGAGGAGTAATTAAATACTGCGCTCATAAAATATATGCTGTTTGGAGGGAGGGGTTCTGCTTCAGTTGAAAGAATTGATGAACTGACATGACCATTTTTGTTGCTGGTACACAGTTAAAAATCCTAAGTAGAGGAGACAAGGTGGGTGAGATAATATCTTTTATTGGACCAACTTCTGTGGGCAACAAGACAAACTTTCAGACTTACACATGGGCTTTCCTTGCTTCAATATAAAAATAAAAACCCCTTTAACTGCACACCCCTAGTTGTCACCTACTACTCCACACTGGAGCCCATGCAGGGTGCCAAACAGCAAAAACTCATACACGATGGGGACCACATCCTGAAATAAATCTTTCCTGAACCCCCTCTTCTTGCCTTCAAATTCTCCAAGCTCATCATCAGAAGCAAGCTCCCCCCAGACCGGGACACACCAACTCAAAGCTGCACTAGACCCTGTCAGAACACTAGATGCAAAACCTGCAGACATATCTCCACTGCTACAATGATCAACGCCCCCCACCACACACTTTTCAAGATCCATGGGTCTTGTGGAGTACCTCAACAACAACTATATGGGTGAACACACACAAGAAAATGATAAAAGACTCAGAAGAAAGGCTCTTTGTAAGCTTGACACTTGTCTCTCTCTCTCCAACAGAAGTTGGTCCAATAAAAGATACCAGAGAGGCAAGGTGGGTAAGGTAATATCCTGAGACCAACATGGCTACATCACCATTGCACACAACTAAGTAGAGAAGGAAGCCAGAGCACCCCAGTGTGACATGGGGTAAATAGGCACTTTCAGGCTATAACTATTCTATGCTGCAACATTTTTCTTGCAGAAAAAGCATGACACAAATCATACAAAAACAGAATATGCTTTGAAAACATCAAAAGATATTATGCCATAAATAAGTCCCCTGCTAGGGAAGAAAGCCTCAGGGGAATACAGAAAAACCCCTGAAAGAGAAAATGCTTCTAGGGAATGCCTCCCTAGACAAATCTCCTGCTAAGTAAAATGCCTCCGGCAAAACGCTCTTGGTAAAATGCTTCTGAGGGATGCCTCTCTTGACAAAACCTGTGCTAGCTCTCTGTGACCTCCCAGAGTAAGCCTTTCATCATTGCAACCAGATCCCCAACAGCCCATCACTGAACAAAGTCTTCCTAATAGTAATACACCATCTCGGTGGGACCCAACAAATCAAAAACAGACCCAGATTCTCTCTGTCTGTTTGACTACTGTAATCATTGGTGACTAGTCTGCCACTATGATTACAGCAGCCAATCAAACAAGTGATTTCTATAGTCACACTATGGTTATTCAGCAATAACCCTAATATGATTATGCAAATGCCTGGGCTCTGATTGGCTAATAATGGCAAATAACTATCAGAATTAAGGGATTTACATACAGTAGAGTTATTGAGAAATAATCATGCAGAGATTATGCAAATCAGACCCCTTCCGCCAATCTGGCTGCAGGGATTTGCATAAAATGACAAAAAATATACAGTTATGCATCAATAACTGTATAGTAACCTTGGGCTCTGACTGGTTGAGACACTACTATTACAGTATAAAGCTGAGTTGACTGGACAAATCCTAGTTACTCTTGTACTGAAATGCACTCTTGTTCCTATCATCTCTGCTTTCATTAGCTATCATAAATATGCCTGTTAATGTGTGTACTAGCCTCAGAATTACAATTCATATGCCCCACAACAAACATTGTAAGTCTTCAGCAGTCCATCTTCTCTCACCACTTCCCTCCTGCCCCACTATGGCTCTTGGGGGGAAAAAAAGAGCCTAAGAGTAATTCGTTTTTTAAATTCAAATTATACATAATATCTGGGACTAGGTAAGAGCACAGAGTGGAGAGGGAGTCAGAAGTTGGAGAGGGCCATGTTTATCATGGGCATGTGAGCAAGGAGTTCTCTGTACAGGGCATATGCACTCTATAGCTGTTCAGAAAATGCCATTTAGTCATTACTTAGGCAAATCAAACCTCCTCAGCCAGTCAGATTTCAGGGCGTTACTGAAATGAGAAATAAGTGGGATAGTAACAATTAATTATCCTAGTATTCCATTTAGCTAAGGAGAGTCAATTTCAGTTTAATAATATAAGCTATACCTATACATTATATTTAATAGCAGCCTCTATATTCAAATTAGAGCTGGCAGTAAAATGGAAATCTCTTCCCACAGAAACTTTCAGTTTTGCAAAAAGACCATTTTTCCAATGAAAAAATGCAACCAGCTCTCATTCAGATGCGTCTTTCTTCCACAGGTTTATATCTTTGAAAACATTATTATTTTGGTGAAGCAAGATAATGGGGAAAAAATCAAAGTACGTTTTTAACAACTATATTTCCTGGTACAGTTACAAATAGTACTGTTCCTACGCATGGCATTTGGATTAGGGAGTCTGATTTTCATTTGTTGCTTGCTTTATTTTTGTTGTGCAGTTTCTTTCTGTTGTGGATGCAGGGATACAGAGGCAGAAATTATAAGCACAGAAATCTGTGCAATTAGAAATACAGCTAATGACAGT
This sequence comes from Trachemys scripta elegans, assembly GCF_013100865.1. Lineage (NCBI taxonomy): Eukaryota > Metazoa > Chordata > Testudines > Emydidae > Trachemys > Trachemys scripta. Next base: position 38,475,942 of record NC_048298.1, on the reverse strand, counting down.
TGAAGACAATTAAAAGACCCTTAAGGAAAATTCCCCACATTGGAGACAATGAATAAAATATTTTCAGGTGTGTATATATAAATATCTGTACATCAGGTGCTGGTATCCTACTCTTTTTATTTTTTTTAAATTGTTAATGCAAAGGGATCATTTGTCAATCAAAATTAAATTACAGGTGTTTTCAATCTATGGTACTAGCTCATTATAGCTAACTAATTAGATAGTCAACTTAATAGCTCACAAACTAATAAGGTCTCCCCTTCTAATTCTGGTTAAAAAAAAAAAAAGGCAAGGGGATTAGTTCACTTCAGAAAAACTTATCCTACTGTGCACATCAAATCACAATAATCACAAGATCAAAATGAACTTATTAAAGGGTGTGCTATATAAGACAACGTATTAGACCCTAGTAGAAAACACTATGTACTTAGTCTAATATTAGGATACCATTCCAAAAATCACTCACCGATTTTCCATTTCATTCATTTATTAAGTATAAACTTAATCTAATGCTTTATTTACAATCCCAGCAAAAGGCTGGTTTGCAAGGACATCAAAAGCTCTTTCATTCAAGCCACTGGCACAAAATTACAAGCAATGTGATTGATGCCAAAATCACAGCAAGAATAATATTAATATCCATAGATAGTTGTAAATTGCTGGGTATTGCAAACGGCTGTCAGTTAAGTCTGTCCATTTATCCTGGCCCGTGAAAGAGACCAAACAAAAAAGGTGGTATCCTTCAGTGGAAGAAAAACAAATTTTTGTAAAGGAATAGCTAATGTAAAGGAATATGTATTAAGACTTAAAAAATCAAGTACTCAAAAGTCCGTTAATGAACAGCTAAAGTTCAAAATTTAACTTTAACTCTGCTTCTGTGTGTGACTCTCTTAAAATAGGCTCTCCTTTTGCTAAGTAACACTATGTATAATGTAATACAACATTAACTTATGGTACGTACAGTCTTCAGTACTTGCTTGGACCCACATTTTCAAATTTGTGTGCACAAAACTAGGCATCTAAATACATACTAAGGAACCTATATAAAAGCGCCCTGCTTTGCAGAAATGTTGAGCACCCACAGCTACTATGAGGTAGGAGTGCAGAGCACTTCAGGAAATTAGACAGGTTTTATTTAGGTACCTATATGTGTATTTAGGCTTCTAATGGTGACATTTTTTTACTTTGATTTTATGTCAGAAACAGTGCAATATGCAGAACAAGCCAGATTTCAAGAATCAGTATTTTCAAAGGTAAGAATGTTTGCAGTTGAATGGTCCAGAGACTAAGGCCCTCCTGAGTTTGATTCTCAACTATAAGAAAATGATCTCTGTTTTGTGACAAACTTCTATTTGTGAAGTGTCAGATTAAGCTTGGCCCAAAGAAGGATTCTCAGGTTTGATATAATCCAGAGTTTGAGACAGGCCAGAGTTTAAGTTATTCACAATAGTTTTGAATCAATTTTAAGAGGATTATGAAAAAAATTTCAAATTGGTAACTTTAATTTCCGTAATTTAAATTATTCCTAATTTAAAAACTGAACCAATTTTCTTCAAACTTAGTTTTTGTATTGCCCTGTGGTGACATTAACAGAGGATAAATGCAGGGAGGGGGGGGCACAGAAGCAAGCTCTGTTTTTCCTGGGGACTGCCCCATGCCTGGGGAATCCGCATTAGGATACTTGCGGCCAGGGTCCCACTCCTTTTACACTACTTGAGTGGTGTAAAGTCTAGTCCCTCATTTGGAAAACCTCACTCAGTAAATTGCACAAAATTCACTCTCTCTCTCAAGGATGAAGGAATGAACCAAACTTGCCAACATTTCAACCTGTGGCACCAAAGAGGCTAAATATTTCAAACCTGGTGCCAACCCATTATTTTTCAAAACAGAACACCCCACTCAAATAGATTCATAGATTCTAAGGCCAGAAGAGATCATTGTGATCATCTAGTGTGACCTCCCCTATAGCACAGGCTATAGAACCTCCCAAAAATAATTCTTAGAGCATTATTTTAGCCATGCATCCAATCTTGATTTAGAAATGCCAGTGATGGAGAATCACTGGAGAATTGACCACAACCCTGGGTTAATAACTCTCACTCTTAAAAATTAACACCTTATTTCCAGTCTGAATTTGTCTAGTTTCAGCTTCCAGCTGTTATACCTTTCTATGTTATGTAGGAAGAGAGCAATATCAAATAGTTGTTCCCCATGTAGGTACTTATAAACTGTGATTGGCATATTTCAAACCTTCTCTTTGCTAAAATAAACACATTGAGTTCCTTGAGTCTATCCCTATAAGGCATGTTTACTAATCCTTTAATCATTCTCGTGGCTCTTCTCAGAATCCTCTCCAATTTATTAAAATCCTTCTTGAACTGTAAACACCAAAACTGGATACAGTATTCCAGCAGCAGTCACACCAAATATAGAGGTAAAATAACTTCTCTTCGTCTACTCAAGTTTCCCCTGTTTATGCATCCAAAGATCACATTAACACTTTTTGGCCTTACATTGCACTAGGAGCTTATGTTCAACTGATTATCCTCCATGACCCAAAAATCTTTTTCAGAGTCAGGCTTATCTTAGGCCCAGCTGTAGTTGTGTGTGTATATATGATGTCCAGTCTGTTCTACTGTGGAAGCACATCATAAGTGAAACACATTAACCTTGAACCCATACACAAGGAAATAAGGGACATGTGATTGTCCAGCATGAGTCTTGTTTTCTGGCCACTGCTCCCTCAGGTGTCTCAGCAACTGCTGCTGTTTCATAGTGACACTTATTTTCAAATAATAATGAGTAGAAGTAGATTCTCAGGCAGGCTGGGGCTGATGGCCAGTCACTTTGGGTAGCATGGAATGCTGGGTATCTGCTCTTGAGCCCAATCCCAAATACATTGTCTTTTCAGTCTGTGTAGGTTATAGTAGTTTGGGAGCACATTGGGTTGGCATAAGGACTGATTTAGTATTGAGCACCCCAGTATGGACTATGGAATTGGGTTTGCTCCATACAACAAAAATGATTACTCCCCTAGAATGGTGAAAATGGCCTGCCCCAAAGGGCATCAGTATATGTATTTAATTTAAGACAAATGGGACCCGATTTTCATGGATACTGAGCACTTACCACTTTAGTGGGAGTTGTGTGCACTCAGTACCTCTGAAAAATTAGGCTGGGATGTATAACCAGATAGGATAAAGCCATGGGTCAGAAATGTTTTTTGAGTCTGTTTTTCTTTTATCTGGGTTTCATCTAAAAATACTTTAAAATATCTCAGAAGGTTACAGATCTGCTGACCATAGTTATTCACTGCTATCTCTAGGAGCTCATTTGTGAGATACTTTTCTGTGGCAGCTTGTCTCCTAAATCTTGATGCTAGCATGAGATTTGTTTACAAGACAAATCATATCTTTGTTTTGTTTTTTCTTGTATAACTCCTATTGCAGTCCTGATAAAATTTCAACAAACATAATAGCGCCTTAAACTCAAGTTAGAAAAATAAGGTAATGCGTCATCTGGTCCATTACACTGATCATTCCAACCACTGAAACTTAGTACACATTCACTCAGACATCACATATGAAAATCGTTTTAATAGGTGCTCTATTAGTAAATGAATTATAGGCAAATTGTAACACCTTCCTCTTAGCTTCATGATAAAGTAAAATCCATTACATTATCTTTTTCATAAGCTGTAGGTCTCCCACATCACAGGGGAGTGCACTATCCACTGGACTCTAGGGTATTCCACTCCATATCAGCATTTTGGGAACCGTGCCTAAGGCTTCTTGTATATTCTAGCTATATAGGGAGTGTTTTCTAGTCCTTGTATGTTTTATTAAAAAGTTGCATTTTCCTTTTCCTCCAAATGTTTTCATGTAAATTTGACTGCTGCTGAGACTGCCAACAGGGTGCCAGTTGTGGGCACTGCTTTGTGATGTGGACATCTGTCCCCTGAAAATTGGACCGAAATCACCAAACTCATTTCATATATGCCTCCAAATAGCCTAAGGCTAAGAACTTTCATTCACTACTGAAATGAGCTGAATTTGAATTTAAAGGTGAAAGTGTCTGTGTCCCATTACAAAGCCCTAAAATATCCAGGGGATTTTATTAACATTTTCTTTTAACTCTCAATCAATGTCTACGAATTCCTAGAACAATACCCCGACCAGGGGTATTCTATTTGCTACCCAAGATCCATAAACCTGGATATCCTGGACGCCCCATCATCTCAGGCATTGGCACCCTAACATCAGGCTTGTCTGGTTATGTAGACTCTCTCCTCAGACCCTACGCTACCAGCACTCCCAGCTATCTTCGAGACACCACTGACTTCCTGAGGAAACTACAATCCATCGGTGATCTTCCAGAAAACACCATCCTGGCCACTATGGACGTAGAAGCCCTCTACACCAATATTCCACACAAAGATGGACTACAAGCTATCAGGAACAGTATCCCTGATAATGTCACAGCTAACCTGGTGGCTGAACTTTGTGATTTTGTCCTCACCCACAACTATTTCACATTTGGGGACAATATATACCTTCAAGTCAGCGGCACTGCTATGGGTACCCGCATGGCCCCACAATATGCCAACATTTTTATGGCTGACTTAGAACAACGCTTCCTTAGCTCTCGTCCCCTAACGCCCCTACTCTACTTGCGCTACATTAATGACATCATCATCATCTGGACCCATGGAAAAGAAGCCCTTGAAGAATTTCACCATGATTTCAATAATTTCCATCCCACCATCAACCTCAGCCTAGATCAATCCACACAAGCGGTCCATTTCCTGGACACTACTGTGCTAATAAGCGATGGTCACATAAATACCACCCTATACCGGAAACCTACTGACCGCTACACTTACCTACATGTCTCCAGCTTCCATCCAGGACACACCACACGATCCATTGTCTACAGCCAAGCTCTAAGATATAACCGCATTTGCTCCAATCCCTAGGATAGAGACAAGCACCTACAAGATCTCTATCAAGCATTCTTAAAACTACAATACCCACCTGCTGAAGTGAAAAAACAGATTGACAGAGCCAGACGAGTACCCAGAAGTCACCTCCTACAAGACAGGCCCAACAAAGAAAATAACAGAACACCACTAGCTGTCACCTTCAGCCCCCAACTAAAACCTCTCCAGCGCATCATCAGAGATCTACAACCTATCCTGAAAGATGATCCTTTACTCTCACAGATCTTGGGAGACAGACCTGTCATCGCTTACAGACAACCCCCCAACCTAAAGCAAATACTCACCAGCAACCACACATCACTGAACAAAACCACTAACCCAGGAACCTATCCTTGTAACAAACCCCGATGCCAACTCTGTCCACATATCTATTCAAGTGACATCATCATAGGACCTAATCACATCAGCCATACCATCAGGGGCTCGTTCACCTGCACATCTACCAATGTGATATATGCCATCATGTGCCAGCAATGCCCCTCTGCCATGTACATTGGCCAAACCGGACAGTCTCTACGCAAAAGAATTAATGGACACAAATCTGACATCAGGAATCAAAATACTCAAAAACCAGTGGGAGAACACTTTAACCTGTCTGGTCATTCAGTGACAGACCTGCGGGTGGCTATATTACAACAGAAAAACTTCAAAAACAGACTCCAAAGAGAGACTGCTGAGCTAGAATTGATATGCAAACTAGACACAATCAACTCCGGTTTGAATAAGGACTGGTAATGGCTGAGCCATTACAAACATTGAATCTGTCTCCCCTTGTAAGTATTCTCACACTTCTTATCAAACTGTCTGTACTGGGCTAGCTTGATTATCACTTCAAAAGTTTTTTTTTCTCTTAATTAATTGGCCTCTCAGAGTTGGTAAGACAACTCCCACCTGTTTATGCTCTCTGTATGTGTGTATATATATCTCCTCAATATATGTTCCATTCTATATGCATCCAAAGAAGTGGGCTGTAGTCCACGAAAGCTTATGCTCTAATAAATTTGTTAGTCTCTAAGGTGCCACAAGTACTCCTGTTCTTCTTTTTGCGGATACAGACTAACACGGCTGCTACTCTAGAACAATATGGACACCCTCTGGTGGCAAAATAGTACCTTTAAATTCTTGTGGATTTTAACCGTAACCAGTTAGTCTAGCAGAATGGTTTTCAGACTTTTTTCTTTTGTGGACCCATAAACATTTTTGAATGGAGGTGCAGACTCCTTTGGAAATCTTAGACTAGTCTGTGAATCCCCAGGGGTCTGCGGACCACAGGTTGAAAACCACTGGTCTGGCAGATATAGGGCCAGATTCTGCTCTGTTACATCAGTATAAATGTAGAGTAACAATATTGACATCAGAGTTGTTATTCTGGATTAACAGCTGGTGTAAATGATAGAAGAATCTCTTATATTTCAAAGGTATTGGCCCTAATACTGCCCTCAATACATGTGTGCACCTCTCATTTAGTACAATATAGGGGTGGCACCCATGTGACAGAGGCAGATTTAGGGCTCCACAGTTCAAATCCAGCTGGAATGTGTATGACACACACACACACACACACACACACACACACAAAAAACCTGCAACCTATCTCCTCTCAATGTCAAGTGCAAAGTATATTTTCACTACTTCATTATCTCTATCAAAAATACTCTTCATTTAAAAGAAGCAATATTTGTTGATATTAATCCTTAGAATGTTGATATTTTCCAAAGGGGAAAAAAACAAATGATTGATTAGGAATATGTGTATGTATAGAACGGCCAGATTGTGAATGGCTCTTCTACAGGGGATGGTCATGCAAATAATATCCTCACCTCCCTCCATATTCCATGGACAAGGGCCAATCACATTAGCTGTCCCTGTGATGTAACACACTGCTCAGCCCTTCCTGCCCCCAGAAAGCAAATTGCTTGAAATGGGGCCAGGAGTATGGCATGCTGAGTTCTACTGTGAGGAACAATCTATGCCATCCCATGTGCCAGATGAGTGCCTTCACCACCACTTTGTAGTAATACTTAGATATCCATTGGTCCAGATAAAGAGAGTGAGAATGACTATAGTTTGGGGTCTAGGGCACTTCCCAATGAAAGGTAACACCCAGGATCTAGTCCCTGCTCCAATTAATAGTTAATTATTAATACAAAGTGGAACAGCTTCCACAGGAGGGATTGAGAGAGACTCATTCCTCATCATCCAATGGTTAGAGCATTCACCACCTGAGCAGAGATTCAAATGTAGGTCTCCCACATCCCCGGTGAGTGCATTGCCCACTATACACTGCCATATCAGCATTTTGTGAATGGTGCCTAAGTCTCCTTGTGAATCTAACCTGGAAAATCTAAAAGTTTAACTTGACCTGAAATGTCAATTTTTTTGGTTCACTGTCAGTTCAAAAAAAAAAAAAAGTATTCACACAGTTCTACTGAGCAGCTCCAGGAAAGACTGTGCCTCCTGAGGTACATGGTGTCCTCGTGCTTCCCTATGGGTGGTGTGGTTATGCAGTGTCCTGTACACCGGCCTTTGTGCAAATTGCACACTCTAATCCTCTATGTCTACGGCAATCTGCTGTGGAAAAGAAGTATTGGCCTTTCCATAGGGGCCTTTCCATGGAGGCTGGGGATGGAGCCAGCCCCACTCTTTGGTTCCCCACCACCACCTCCTCCCATCCAACACACTGGACAATGGAACTTGCCCTTTATCGGGAGAGAGGCGGGGAAGCAGACTGCACTCCTGGAAATGGCAGCTATTGCCCATCATGTGTTCCCTGGAATTCATAGAGGCAGGCATGGGGTTTGATCAAAAGCCAGCTAAAGTCTTTGGAAGTCTTTCCATTGGGATTTGGATCAGGTCCATTGTGTCTAAATCAGATACAGAGCCTCTAGAAGCTCCTGCTGGGTCAGTGGTACTCTGTTCTTCCACATTACAGAGTTGTGTTTGAGGAGTCAACTAAACCCTAACTCTATGAACTCTATAGCCAGCGTTTATTTTTGTCAGGATAAATATATTAATTTTATTCATGGACCTAAATGGGCTTTGCCTGGAGGCTGATTTTAGCCATATGACTGACATTTTTGATGTTGTCATTTCATTGCACTCTCTCTTACCTTTTCTCCATCATTGCAATTACAGATCCTTGCTATTATTTTAACCAAATAATAGAAATGACAGTTAAACGAAAACATTTTGTAAGTAAAAAAGAAAGTCAGTTCAGAGAAACAACAATTCAGACATAGAAAAATGGGCTGATCTAGAAAAGCACCTGTGTTAGAACAGGGTTAGTTATTTCAAATGTCAAATTAAATAAGAGACAATTAGGGCTAAGGAGGTTTTCTCATCTATTCCAAGCTACCAACTGCAGTGGTTAAAATAGATTGAAATAGGATCTCCCTCTTCCAAGAGAAAGTAAATGTCTATCCTCCAAGCTTAGTGCTTATTCTCAAAAGTAGCCTAATCGCTCAGTGAGAATGCTCTTTTGAGTAAGATTTGCAGGAATGGTTTGCATGTTAATCCCTATTGTTATTTTTAATTTTTTCCATTTAAACAGGTAACCTTTTTTAACATGGCTGCTTTTGTCACTATATGAATGAACCGCTTGTTTTTTATTTAACTTGGGTCCAAGATTCTCAGCTGGTGTAAATCAGCAACTAAATACATCAATTTGTACCAGATGGAGATCTGACTCATGGATTTTTGTGCATGAAAAATATTTTAAATCAGAGTTGTCTCTCTAGATGCAATTACTTTTTAAAAGAGCCAAGAATAGTCTAGGAGTAAAAACAGAATGACAAAGTGAGAGTAGGTAAATTTTGTGAACTTTCAGTGTCTATAACAAATGAATGATCTTGCATTCAACTGGGCATTGGATAAAATATTATAATTGTCATCTGTCAGTGCCATTCATTACATTAGAGGAGGAGAACTTTATTTCACTTTGAAATGCAGTTTTTAATATCTTACCACTGCATGACTAAGATTATTTTCTTCTGTCATTCCAGAAAAAAAAAAAAAAAAAAAAAGATATACATTAACTATGCCTGCAAATCATTGAATACTGTACAGCAGATTGAAAGAGTGAGCTGTGACAATAAGAATAAACATTCATGTATGTAATTCAGTCTTGTACTCTAGGAATTAAACTCTGCCATCCTGAAGCTACTGGTCTGTTAATCAGAGCAGAAGCCCTGAACTAATACAAATGGAATATATAGATTGATAAGCTAAATAAAATAGTAGACATAAAAATTACAAATCATTTTTGTTGCTAAAAACTGGTTCCCAGATGATTTAACAGTTCAATACTAGTTACTTCAAATGGTTCTCTCTTTATTCTGGAGCATAAGAGATGATTCCACAGCCAGGGCATAGCCAGTTATGAAACTTGGATATTTTATAATACTTTCTTGAGATCAACCCAAAGACAGAGGCAAATTTTCCATTGACTTCAGTGGAACCAGGATTGGACCCATGGAATCATTGAACATTTTGAGAACTTTGAGTCTGCTGAATTCAGCAACATTTGCTGCTTTTTTATGCAGTCATTTCTTGAATCTTATAGAAACTTGTTATCCTAGTCTATGTATGCAAAAACAGAAGTCTTCTGTATTTATTCACAAGTAGTTTTGTTTCACTTGATGCTAATAAATCCTCATCCTTTGTTTAGAAATGTTCTTTATTTTTATATTTCCCAATAGAAATAGAAGTCCCCATTTTAGTTTCAATATATCCTTTACAGAAAAAAGTATAATTATTCTATATTTAATTTAAAAAAAATCAAGTAAATCCTGAAGTCCTTACTTAGGGCCAAATTCAGATACCCTAGTTACACTAAGTAGAAGCTTACTCCACAAGCAGTTCCACTGACATGAACGAGACTACACATGATGTAAGGTACTACTCATTGGGAGTAAGAGTATCACAATGAGGCCCTTAGTATTTGTTCAGTTCCTATTCAGGCAAAACTCCAATGGGTAAAAAAATTGAGTAAGGACTTTAGGATTTGGCCCAATTAATGGGATTTTTTGAAATGTCTATATTAATATTAATATTTCTCAAAATGTCCAAACAAGTGTCTTTACTGAGGGCTGATGCAGATTTTAAATCAGTATTTTTCCTCCCTAATGAATCATTTTCCCTAAAACTCAGAAAAAGGGGGAGTGGCAGATACAAATTCAAAGAACCACTTAAGGCTTTATTTTTCCTGACAGAGCGGAGATGACATTTTTCATTAAATACAGCAGCCATACACAGAGGTCACGTTTGGGAGACTATCTTTCTGAAGGATATATGGACACAGTCACCTTCAAATACTTGCTACAATCCCATGAATACCTGTAAAAGCCTTCCTCATTTCTGGCCTGATCCAAAGCATGTTCAAGTCTTTGCAAAGACTCAAACTGACTTCACTGTGCTTTGTACCAGACCCTTGGATGAGTAGGTTTGTAGTAGTAATAAATATATTATGGTAGCCCTGCCCTAAGCTCCAATCAGAGTCAGGGCCCCATTGTGCTTGGTACTGTACAAACACAGAAAAGAGCCGATTTCTGCCCTGAAAAGCTTACAGCCTCCTGTGGAATCTCAAAGTTTTAGTCTGGGAGTTTCCTTCGAAATTATTGCTGGAATTATCTAGCCTAACCTGCTGTGAATACCAATGCATCCTTCTTTAAAAGTGATACGATGATGGTGCTACAGAGGACTTGAAGTACACCATTCAGTGTCCAAACACACTAAAGCCCCCAATCCTGTCCTCCTACCTCAGGCCAATCTCCCATTGAAATGAAATTTTACCTGAACAACAAGGGCAACGTTAGGCCTTTAAGCAAGGGCCCAGTGCATTATTGTAGCTGAGACTCCAGCCCGGATCTGTGTGGACCATAGCAGGTGGCACTCACAGATGACACAGTGACAGCCCTTTGGCTGAATCATTAAGAGTTATGCTAAATTGGTAGTTGCTCTTTGCATATCGTACAACAGTTTAGCAGGTACATAACACTGATACTGCAGTTTGGATGGGTTTTCTTAGATACCCTTTATTGTGAACAGATATTTAGGTTACTCCCGAATGTAATCTGTTCTTTTTAAAGTATTGTTCAAAATGTCACACAAGGAGTTCCCTGGGAGACTGTTTCTTAGACAACAGACTATGAGTTTAGCCAATCCAAGCAATCCAGACTCTTTTAGCTACCCAAATTTGCAAGTGTCTCTGCAGCAGCAGTTCTGAGGTTTAAAGTGCATTTCATATTATGGGACATCTGGATGCACTGGCTACATCTGATGTCATTGAAGGAATACAGTTCTCAGAAGTACTTGCTCAGGACATGCAGGTAAATGAAAGTCAGACACTGCAGCAGGCCACAACTTTACTAACTTAACATTGGGCAGAGGCGGTATATGCACACCCATCTCACTTACTAGGCATTTCACTGGTTCCAGCGCAGGTTTTCAGGGCCCCTTCCATATAATCAATATCTCACAGTAGACCCTCCTCGGCCTACTGCCCCAGGACTCAGCTCACTTCTGAGTCCTCTAGCCTTGCCCCCCACACCATGTAAATAGAGAGTACCGAGGGAGATCCCAGTATGCAAAGACTTCAGGATTCCCCTTATGTGCACAAGGTACACCAATAAAAATCCCAGGTCTCATTTATCTCTACAAGCTGATCCTTTTAGCCTTTACCTGCATTCAACACTGGCCACAAGTTGTGACAAACTAAACATACCCATATGTTCTCATATTAGGCTTCTAAATCCTATTCTTCTTTACACCAATGCTGCGACGAAGGCACAAAAACCCAGCAGACTTCAGCCAATTTGACCCAGTGGGAAAAAAATTCCTTCCTGATCTTGCAAAACCAATGATCTGTCAGGCCCACAGCATCTGGAAGCTCACTGCCTATAGCTACAGGGAGGGAGGACAGGACAGCTAAAAAGGCAAACTACTGAAGCAGCACAAGGAAAGATTTAAATTATTGGTGGGGGAAATAGGAGAGTGGGAGCCAATCAGTTACCATCCTTCTCCCTTGGCTGGCCAATGGGATGCACTGATATTTGAGTGGGAGGGTGACTTCTGCAAGTGCTATTCTACTTCCCCATCCTCTCCCTCCTGGGAGCAGCACATCTCCTTTCTTGGTCCAACCCACCACAATCCCCTCACCCAATGTGGCAGAGGGAAGGCATTTTTCAAGTACCAACTCTTCTCCCTCACACATGCTTCCTTTCCAGGGACAATACAGTCTCCCTGCAGTCTGACCAAATGCCCCCACTCCTGAATTAGGGGAAGGGAGTACTGTTATGTCATTTAGCATAAAAAAGGTCAAATGAGGTGCATGCTTTAGAGCATCCAGCTGGTGTTGCCACTCTCTAAGTTGAAGTTTTCCTATGCCTTCAGTTATAACCACTGAGCAATGCAATACTTTATATCTGAACTAAGTGACTTGAACAGAAAGATAATTCAACTTTTGCCTAGGTTTTCAGCTCCACACAAAAAAGCAAAGCCAGTATTTGATTTAGAAAAGTGTAAGGGGCTCTTTTAGAAGGAAGTATATACCCTGCTTTTAGTATATGGGACTACAGTGTCACCTGTCTTAATTCTCTGAGAAGATACTCCTGCTTGTAAGTCAGCGTTCAGGAAGTGGTAGGGTAAGAGTGCTAGAACAAATGAGAGTTGGAGTTCCTTCCCTTCTTTTTTGGAATCTATTGTGATCGATAGAAATGCTTCTTTTCACATCCTCTCTTTTTCCTTAGCTTTTTTATTATATGTAGAGCCTCAAGCCACTCAGATTAGGAAACGTAAAAGGCTTAGGTATTAACTTCTTAAGAATTAACTTCTTAAGGTTTAACTTCTTAAGACCATATAAATTTAGAGCCTCTCTGCTTTGACGCTACCCCCAACAACTCAAGTAAACGTACCCTCTGATAAAAAAAAAATCAGCACAATTCATAATGTGAATTATCAAGCAATAAACTCTCCAGCTATACCTTCTAGTCTCTTTCTTTAAATTTCCATATAAGATGCTATTTCATTCATCTCTGATAAAATCTCTATTTTGTTAGCAAGGTGAACAAACTTACAGCAAAGCTGATCAACAATAGGAGTCTTCCACACTTTATGTTTCGCCCACAGCTCTATACACTGGGTCATTAAACAAACAGAAGTGCAGAGTCGACAGTCTCTTTCCCCTCATCATGACTCACAAATTCTTCTCTAATCTATTAGAGATATGCACATACCTTCTGTAAGAAACTGCTGTCAGTGTGCTGGGAGACTGTAAGATGAACAAGAGCCCAGGACAAATGCTCTCAAATAGCAAAGAAATTAGCCTGTGTCACATGCTGATTTCAGATGCAGAGGCATCCAGTGAAAAGCATTTTAAAGAAGTGGTTTATTTTCACAGAAAATCTGAAAGTTTAGCTCATTTTCATTTCCTGTTCGATACATTTTCCTTTCTGGAAGCAAATTCACAAGCCTTCCTCTTTTGAATCTAACCCTTTAAGTCTTTAAATTGTTTACATAAAAGATGAGAAGGCTGTGTTTGAGAATGATTGAGTGTAAACACCCTAAATACGGAGGAAACATGCCTGAACTGAATGAGGGAAGCAGAATAGAATCGTAGGAGCTTATTCCATCCTCAGATATGCAGGTACAATCCCCACTGACTTCAACAGAAGTATCATATTGAATTGTAGAATCAGAAATGTAGAAATTAAAGATGAAAAACATCCATCTTTACTAATAATAATAATTAGTATTATTACTATCCAGTCCATCCCCCTGCCAATATACGATTATTCCCTACAGTACAACTTCTAGTGCTTTGTTCAGTAAAGTTGTAGATATCTCAAGAGAGGGGATTTCCATGCTCTGTTTGGGAAACTAATTTCCCCCTAACAACATCACAGTATTAAGATAATTTGCTTGATATTCAAGGTCAATGTTCCATTTTTTTAATTTTGTCTCATTACTCATTATAAACCCCCTACCACATTAAATAACAGCAGGTTATATCCAAATACATAATGGGTGGAATCCTGTCTCCACTGAAGTCAATGCAGAAATTCCCATTGACCTCAATGGAGCCAGGATTTCACCCAATCTCTCATTTTGTAATTATCTTTTAAAAAAAATTCTCTCCTCCCCTGTTTACACCTTTCAAATATTAGACTATCATCCTCTCTCACCCTTCCCCAATATCATCACCTTGCAAAATTACAGATAATGGGCTAAATTCAGCCGTGGCATAACACACTTTCCTTCTGTGTAGTTGTATGGCTGATACCAGGAGTGAACTATGGCCATTAACTTTTAATCTTATTTTTTATACAAATTTCTGCTACTCTTCTCTGAATTGTTCCTTATCTGTAAATATCTTTTGGGGTCAGAGGTGCCCTGAACTGAAGGCAATATTGCATTTGCTGTAGCACCATAATATAGAAATGGAATTATTATTCCCCTGCTCTGTGACTTGGTGCCGCTGCACATTCAGTCCCAAATTGCACTGGCCTTTTTCGCTCCCTCACCACACTGCAAACTCACATCAGATTTCCTGTCTACTCTCATCCTGGATCTTTTTTTATCTTAAACCTTTCTAGGTTTCTCTCCCCCTATGGAATATTTGTACATTTGAACATATTCCCTGAAATGGGCTAATTTGCTTTTTTACCAAAATTACTCACTTTCATTTTCAGCAATTAAATCTAGACTTTCTAGGTCCACTTGCATTATTTCTCTATCAGTGATGTTTGTAAAACGTACCTTTAGGGCTTGTCAAGAAGTTCCCATCAAAACTTGTTTATCATTTTTGACAGAAAATGGCTTTTCTGATTAAAAAGAAAAATTCATGAAAGAATGTCTGTTTTTATTTTTAAAAGGTCAGATTTTTGTGCACATTTTTGTTGGTGAAAATGTATTTTTCAGCCATCTTTAACTCTTGTCTAGCTATTGGTATTTATTACAGTGACAATTATTATGATATCTGAGTGACTCCCAAATCTAGAAATGTCCTGCAGCATAATTCTCCTACCTAGTTCCACACAGCAGTTGGGCAAATATTTCTATTTTATTTCTTGTTTGTTTTATTTTTCCTTGAGTTTTTATTTCCATCTCTTTGTCATGATCCATGGGTCTCAAACGTGAGTCTACAGGAACAGGCTCCCTCCAACCCTCCATCTGGCAGCCTGCTCACCTGGAATCCATGAAGTCCAGCCCCAGTTTGAGGCTCCACCCCTGCAGTCCTATTGGTGGAGTCCCAGGGCAGCCGATTGGCCTGCTGGCCCTACTTAAGCCAGCAGCAGGAACAGGAAGCGGTCTGACCAACAGGGCTCCACCCGGTACTGAACTGTGTGCCTTGTGCTGCCTACTCCTACTCCTCTAGCTTGCTTTTCTGGTATCCTGACCTGGCATGACTCCTGGCATCTGATTTTGTGGTTCTGATCTCCTGTTTTTCTCCTGATATACTGACCCAGCTACTAGGTCTGCCTGCCTACAACCCAGCTGACGCTCTCTCTTCTCTGCATTTTCCTACTATTCCTTCTTATCTCTCACTTCTTGCCCTCTACATTCTCTTCTTCCATTTATTAGCATCATCTGAAAATATTATTAGTTTGGTGTTTGTCCCCTCTTCTAGACATTGGAGATGTTACATAAGATAGGGTTTGATACCATTCCCTGTGGCATTCTGCTAGACAACTCCTCAATTCATTACATTGCCAATTATTATTGCCTCTTGTTTATGGTATAGCAGATAAGTCTACATGCCAGTTCTCATGACTCCAAGCCAACTTGAATTTGCTTTGAAAGTAAGATTTCATGGGACATTAGACAAAATGGTTTACTAGCATCCGAACACATCATGTGCCACATTCCCTTCATCCTCATTGTGCAATCCTATCAAAAACAGCAATCAGCTTTATGTGGCAATTGTTGGGTGGGGGGTGTGTGTTTTGTTTTTTATTAACCTGAGCAGTAAATTGCTCCTGGGCCAATACTCTTCTAGCTATTTAGACTTAAACTTTAGATTCCACTGCTCAGTAGCACTGGAGTAGCCAGGCTATACAATGGGTATCTCAATGGGTGCTGGGTAGAAGGAATCTGCCTCCATAGTGTGCACATGGCTGCTACTTCTGTCTCAGAGAGGGTGGGACCTGAATGAATGGATGGTGGATATGTTTAGATGTAGATACAGCTGCCCGGCCCTATTCCTATCCTTCATGCTGGGACACAGACCTTCCCCATGGAATAGGGACTGTGCATCCTGCTGAGGCCTGGGGTGTATAAATCCTGTCTACAGTTCCTTTGGATTAGTATCATACTAGTTCTAGTGGTTCTGCTAGTCTAGGACTAGGGTGACCAGATGGCAAATGTGAAAAATCAGGACGGGAGTGGGGTGATAATAGGAGCCTATATAAGAAAGAGAGCCAAAAATCAGGACTGTCCCTATAAAATTGGGACATCTGGTCACCCTATCTAGGCCCCTCTTATGCTCCAAAACTAGAGATAGTAAGACAATAAATTTCTAAGTCACAAATCCTATTTGTTCCAATATTTTCCAAGAAATAGAATCATAGGGGTCTTATTCACCATTCTCTTACCCATTCATACCTCAATTGAAATCAATGATGTTGCATGCCTGTAAAACTGGAGTAACACAATGGTGAATCAAGCCCATGGAAGTTAGAGCTGGAAAAGACCTGTTGGATTATCCCATCCATCTCCCTGCCAGTGCAGAAAGTTACAACAGTGTGTTTTTTAGTTTGGTTGTTTTTTGTTTTAGTGTTTTCTCTGGCCTAATGAGTACCAAGCAATTGAGCTCTCTCTCAGCTGATGTCTCATTCTATATGTGTCCTCTTTCTCTTTTGTTTTTAGATCTTTTAACTAAACAAAGTCAGTAATTGTATTCCTTCCATTTAGTCCCACTTAACCAAGGTATACATATTTAGCTTTTTTAATCTTTCCTCAGAAGACTGTCCCTCTAGACCTCTGATCAGTCTTGTTGTTCTTTGACTTCCCTCCATTTTTTCAGTATCTTTCTGATATTCTGAATAAAATATATATGAATAATTATACAAAAGTATAGACACGGGAATGGTTACCTTCTTGCGGTGTAGTATAATGACATACAGACTAAAAGTTTGCATACAGACTAAAATCACAATGGCCTTTTTCTGCTGTTTTATCATATTGCAATCTTATGTCTAATTAGCTGTCCTTATTGGGTAGTAATTGCCATTATCACTCTTCTTTCTTTGTCTTGAGGGAGTAATATTTTTTTTCAATCTATGATACCATCTACATTCTTAGTGACTTTTCAAAACAGTCAGATGTTCAGCAAGTTTGTTTGCCAATTCCCTAACATGCTACATTCATGTAACCAGGAATGATTGATTTGCATCTATTGAAATTTTCCAAGTATTTGTTTCCCTGCTTTTTAACAATAGCTAATTTACAAGGTCTTCATTATTTCCTATTTAAGCCTTTTTTTTAATCTTTCTTGTTAAAGACGGAATAAGAAAAACATTTCAATATCTAGGTTATTTTGAGTCACCAAATTGCATCCTTCTCTCTCATCCACCTCTTTCTCTGACAAGATCCAAGGACATCAATATTATCCAGCAAGCATTTTCTTCCTCCTTGATCCTATACCTCTCATATCTTCCATCCTATTTTCTTATCCTTCAGCCCCATCACTGATTCAGAGGTTTCCCTTATGCTGTTCACTTCTAAGTCTTTGGCTTCTGCCAGTGTTTTCTCCTTACTGTGTCTTATCTCAGTTCTCCTGTCTTGCTTTCACAGCATTTATGCTGCCTCCTAAGCTTGGAAGAGTTCTCCAGTTCCTGTCCACCTAGTGCCCTAAATGACTTAGTAACTAAGAAATAAGGCTAACCCATCTGGCTAACTCAGTGGATAACCGTAAAGGCTGGGGAAATTGTATAAGGAGCCACAAATCTCACTCACAAAAAGGAGAGAACTGGGTGTAGCATCTACTTTTAGTGAAGGTTTTCTCCAAACCACTTCTCCCATGGCTCCTCCTCCTCCTCATCTGATTCTCTAGCAAATAATTGCAGACCCCAGGTTTCCTTGCTTAAAAAACAATAGAATTACCTTAAAATACCACTGGTTTGGACCAATGCTACAAGCATACACTATACTATGCATTTTCAATAGTTTTCCTGTCATTCCCTTGCCCTCATATTTCAGAGTCTCATAGTACAGAACCACATCCCCTGTTATATTTCTCCATGTGTTTTACAGTTTTCTCAAAAGTAATGTTGTCATGGGTGACAAGGAAATCAGCAGTGCTGGTTGGCTGCCTGTGCTAAGGGGCTCCTAAGCTGGATGAGAATGATGCATTTGAAAATTCCATCAGTAATGTTATAGCAGGATTGTTTTTACATTGGTTTTGGCTGAGGTTCATTAACAGGATCCAGACTTTTCCCCCTAGATCCCACCTCACATAGATCTCCCCACAGACACATGGTCCATACCTACCCCTCCACAACCCCACACAGTGTGCTCTTCCCCACAAAATGGGGAAGGTGCAAACTGGGTCGGCTGAGGGGAGGAATGGCACACATTCTCTCTTCCCATTGTCAGGAGACTGGGTCAGAACAGAAGCCCAGCCTAGGGGTCAGAATCCAAATGCCAGAGCCCAAGCTCAGAGTCAAAGGTCAGAACCAAAGTCAGAGTCCAAATGCCACAGCCAAGAGTCAAGACAGAGTCAGAGCCAGGAATCAGAGCTGAGGGTGAGAACCAGATGACCTGGAGCCAGCAAAGGCAGGGTCTAGGCTGGATGCAGGACAGGTGCAAGGCTGGAACAAGGCTGGGTGCAGGGTTTGCAGTGAAGCACACACAGGGAGGTATAGAATCCACAAGTGTATGCGTTGAGCAGCCACTGACTCTCTGCAGGTGCTGGGCTTAAGAGCAAGCCACCTAACTGCCTGAGCCATTCAGGGAGTTCTCCTGTGGCACAACTATGTTTGTTGGCTGCCTGATGACTGAGCAGGTGCAGCTGCAGGCCCTCGGTCCTGACATGCAACCCGTGCACCTTAGGTGAGAAAGATAACAATCTGAGGTCTATTAGTTATTTCTACAAGTGAAGCACCCACAGGACTGCCCTGGCTAGACAAGGGTCCAGAGAAAGTGGTACAATATACAAGCGTCGTGATCAGGATGATGATGGGTTCAAGTCTTGTTAGAACATTCTTTTTCTCCCCTGTGTTTTAGTTGTGGTACGAAAGCACATTTGTTGCTGAAAACAACATCCATTTTATCCGATCAAATGCTTGTTGGTAGCTGTTTAATGGAGATGTCACAGGGTTTTAAGCATCAAATAAAATACTTCCCTTAAATATATAGCGGGTAATCCCCCTATTTGTAGAGTATATTGGCCCGATCCAAATTCCACTGGAGTCTATGAGAGTCTTTCCATTATCTTCAATCGGCTTTAGATCAGGTCTTGTAAGTACAAATGAATGCTAAATATACCTGTAAAATAAAAAACCCCAAAGAGACCTAACTAACAATGAAAGTACATCAGATCTGCAGACTCAAGACAGATCAGGGGGGGAAAAAATGTAGGAAGTATTGGAAATGTATGCAGTAACATGTCCCAAAATCCAGCTATCATGAGCACTATTATGGGCAGGGATCTATGAGAAAAGTTCAGTAAGGCCTTTTTTAAATGATGAGGGAGATAAACATAATTGGTTTATTTGAGATGGAGACACACCAGGGAATGAACCAGCCATTATGTAAAGTAGAGATTGTGGAGTAACGAAGTGCTGCTAGTTCAGAGAGAAATTCTTTTGACAAAAAGAGGCCCAGACAGTTCAGTGAATAACATTTCACAATGAAATGATACATATTATTATAACACAGTCTCTCTTGAATGCTTTGGTACATTTCATCTGCTTTTTGCTTAGCAGAGACAAATCTATTTTCAGAAAGATACTTTTTAAAGGAAAAATATACTCATCATGTCACAGCAGTCAGTAATTTTAATTTCAAACCTGTGCTCTTTGACTATCTGAAGGATCAAAGCAACACTCCTACCGCTGATGTCAGAATTCTAATATCATTTTTATTATTATTATTAGAAGGAAGTAAACCAAAAATAACTTTAGTTTTCTTAACATTTGCAGACTGGAAATCACTCTGTTTCTCTTTACTGCACTATCTATCTCATCATTCCCATCTTCTCTCTCCCCCTGCTACTTATTTCAATCTACCTTGCCAAGAAAATACCCATCAAAACCCTTAGGGCTGGTCTTGTGACATTCACCCTTTCCTGCCAGTTGCTATTCAGCAAGTAATCTGTAACATCTAGGATTTCAGCACTGTACTCATCCAACAGCTAAAAGCCCTAAGTATTCCCATGTCTCTAAAGAGGCAAGCTGTCTTTGACTTGTGCCTTTTCTTAAATCATCATATAAACATTAGGTTGAAAGTGGTTGAAAGCGAGTACTTTGTAACTCCTTCTACATGAGCTGAATCACCAAATTTCGATCTCATTTCCAAAATTGCCAGTACCATAATACTTGGAAACGACATGGCACTTCCAGGAATGCTAGCTGACTTTATGGCATAATCCCTGGAAGTAATACTTTCCTGTGACATCCCAGAGCAGTGTCCTCAGCAGTGGTGTTTTAAAGATACCTGTGGACATCAGCAAGTAGTGGCTATTTTCTGACTCATCTCTACAAATTGGTTTATTTATTAACTGCAAGGAACCCCAAAATCTTGCTGCTGGTGATGTTCTCCATAAACAACGGTAATTCTCAATACCTGTGTACATGACGATTCATCTCAGAATACCAAAATCACTTCATTTAGAATCAGTCTAGAGGGAGGGGACATCCTTATTTTCAAGTCAATAAGGAAGGTCTATGACATTCTGTCTCATCTTCTTCTCTGGCAAGTCTGATTCTGTTGCTTCATTCTGCAGTGATTTGTGTACACATGAGTAGTGGGACAAATGCCCTACAACAGATACTTTTCTAATTTTCCTAATATGTTCTTCTAACTCCCAGGGCCGCCCAGAAGATTCAGGGGGCCTGGGGCAAAGCAATTTCGGGGGCCCCTTCCATAAAAAAGTTGCAATATTAT
The DNA here is from genome assembly GCF_013100865.1 of Trachemys scripta elegans. Taxonomy (NCBI): domain Eukaryota; kingdom Metazoa; phylum Chordata; order Testudines; family Emydidae; genus Trachemys; species Trachemys scripta. The sequence goes on along the minus strand of NC_048298.1, from coordinate 38,454,842 downwards.
AGGAACATGTATTTGGAAATGTAAAAAAACCGGTGAAACACATTCAAAAATTAATTTTTAATAATTTGAAAATACACTAAATACATTATTTAAAAACATTAAATGCTTTAATGGTATGTATACATTTGCAATTACATAATGGGCTGTCGCTGGATGATGGTGATGATTGGTGCCAATGGGCTGTCGCTGCCTGGGGTTGGCGCTACTGTTGCCCAGGGCTGGGTGTGGAGCTGGGCTCTGGGTCGGGGGGTGCCCGGCTCAGAGAGGTTGGGCTTGGAGCTGGGGGTCAGGGCTGTGGGGTGATGGGGTAGGGGAGGGGTGTCCGGTTCAGAGGGGCTGGGCTCAGAACTGGGGGTCAGGTCTGTGGGAGGATGGGGTCGGGGCGGGTGTCCGGTTCAGAGGGGCTGAGTTCAGAGCTCGGGGTCAGGGCTGTGGGAGGATGGGGTCGGGGGGGAGGAGGGGGAGTGTCCAGTTCAGAGGGGCTGGGCTCAGAGCTGGGGGTCAGGTCTGTGGGGGGATGGGGTCGGAGGGTGCCCGGCTCAGAGGGGCTGGGCTCGGAGCTGGGGGGTGCCCGGCTCAGAGGGGCTTACCATGCCACTTACCCCCCCTCCCAGAGCCTCATCGAGCCGCGTCCAGGAGCTGCTGCCGCTCAGCCCGCCAGAGCTCACAGCCCCACCCCCTTAACACATGGCTCTGAGCGGGAGGACCTCAGGCCCCACCTGAGCGATGGTGCTGCAATGCTGTCCAGGGCTGCTCCTGGACGCAGCGCGCTGAGGTGCCGGGAGATGGGGGAAAAGCGAAGGCAGAGGTGGGGGGGAGCTTCCAACATTCTCATGGGGGCCCCTGCGGGGCCTGGGGCAAATTACCCCACTTGACAGCCCTGCTAACTCCTGCTGACAGCCCTGCACACACAGTTGTTGTCAGCTAGTAAACCACTTTGGACAGACAACACTGGAGAGAATTTTTTGCAGATACTTAGTAGGTCAAGTCACCTCTCAAAATGGGTAATTTCTTCTAACAAGTGGCCAATTCAGAAGCTATTTTTACTTCAGCATATCTGTTTTAAATGTGCTGGGCCAAGGGTAGCACATTAAAATCAACTTCTAGGCTTGCTAAAGGGGGAAATATTTTTGCAACTTGTTTTAATTTTGTCTTAATATAATACAGGCTACAATTCATCTTTCTTAACAGGTAAAAGAATATCTGAAATGATGTCCGGTTGTCTTATTTGACTTGAGTAAATGGGAATCAAAAGCCCATGTTTTAATGATTTTCTATGAAGACACTAGTTTTTTTGGATGAAGCTTCATATTTTTGCAGCTGGGGCTGCGATTTAAGTCTGGCCTGAAGTCTTGAGTATCCTATTGAAATTCTAGCTCAGTCCCAAAGCCCAGCCACCAGGCAAAAATTCATGCCGTTAGATTTACTTAGGAGGAAAGCTCAGACTAAGGTATCAGAAAAAAAGAAATCTCTTCTGACCAAACAAAAGAAGAGACCCCTCCCATATAGTTTTATCTCATCTGATGGCTTTAAACACTGATTCCACTGCACGGGGAGGGGATAAGTATGTGACTAAATGGAGAATTTCAACTTCCTGTGCCCTTAGCCTTCTTGAGACCATATCTTCCAAGAAAACATAAACCTACATAATAAAAAAGGATCAGTGTTCAAACTGTAGCTAATTACACAATTAATTGAAAAATTGCCTCTCTTAAAGCCCTAATCTGTTCTTCCAATTTATATTTTAACCAATAACTTACTGCAGATATCATAACCCTGGTACCTTCCTCTTATAGTGGACATTTACTTGTTTCAATACAATTACCACAACCAATAAGTTAATATAGTCTCATAAGAGAGATGCCATCATTACACAGATTTATGAGCAGAGCACTAAACATAAAATTGAAGTAATTGCTTGTGTGCTTCCCGGCTATTTTGCCAGTTAATATAAATAATATAATTCTCAGCATGAGCCACCAAAAGGACATCAGCCTTAAAACTAATTCCTCCCCTGCCTCTGTCAGGTATTCTCACTATAAACTTGACAAAGAATGTGTTGCTAAGTGATACTGACAACCATATATTACCAGGGAGAGGTGGTTTCCTCAAGAACCCCAAACAATCTGTTGTTTTGGTTTGTTACCACATAACATTGATTTAAGGCTGCAATTTTCCATTCCTCTCTGGAGCATGAGCTGCTAAATTTATTAGTGTCACATATACTGAAATTTCTACTTTTTCATCCCTGTTAAAATTTCCATAAACAAACTGATCAAATATGTATTTTGTTTTGCTTATTTTAAGACACACTTAAAAACAATTATTATTTAGCCACTGCTCCTGGTATTATTGTACATGCTAAGCAAAGCAATGTAGAACGCTGTACAGATGATCCAGATTGTGAAATGCTATCTGGGGCACACAATATATATGTGAAGTGTCTTTTTCTACTCCCAAATAAAGATTTACAAAAGCATCAATACATAAGAGAGGAAAATATGTCTATGCTGGCAAACTATGCAACATTATTTTGAACGGCTGACAAAGTGCATTTAAAGAACTGGAGTTTCATTTAAGAAATAAGAACAGCCATAATGGGTCAGACCAAAGGTCCATCTAGCCCAGTATCCTGTTGTCCAACAGTGGCCAGTGCCAGGTGCATTTAAATCTCACCCTAACTTTTCTTCCTTTGCAAATTCCTGGGTGGGGGGGGGAAGGCTGCCTAGCTGAGAGAACAAATCCAGTGTACTGGTTTTTGGTCATTTGTTTTGTTTTATCTTTTTTTCCCAGAGCTGATATTAACTGTAGCAGAACTGGGCCCTGAGAGCTCAGGAGATTTAGTCTGTGACCTATGAGCTTTTTACCCAGCAGATTCACGGTTTATCATGAGTCTCAATGAGTCCATTGAGGGCTCACAATGAAGAGCAGCATAAAGCAATGGAAAAAATTGTTGCCAGCGAACCAAGGGAAATTTCAGACTTTATCAAGAATGAGGGCCAGTGGAGCTGCTGAACAAGATCACTGTGTCATGATCTCATTCTCCACGAGTGTTTTCAGTACGTTTAGATGAACCTAGGGCTTGCCTGATGCCTGTGCTAAAAGTAATAAATAATCATAACAGATATTGCATGTATATTGTATCTGTCTTCCAGAGGGATCCCAAAGTGCTTTAGAAAATAATTAATGCGTCGGCTGGCTGCTTCATCCTCTTGTGATATACAGCTGCCTCTAGAGTTGTCCATGATGCTTTATAACACAACAGCTTTCAGGAAAGTTAAGAAGTATAAATACCTTCCATTAAAACTGTGGATACAAATTTGTAGGGGTCCTTTGACTCCACTGGGTGCTAGATCGGGCCCTATGTAATTACTCCTACTGAAAATAGGCTAGGACAGTGCAATTAATAATATCCCAACCCTTGTAAAATGTCCCATGGGGGGTTTATTGACCAGATGTGATTTAATCCCCAATTTTACATGGCAACGTCCATCCTTGAAATCTCCCAAGTAAAGTGAATAACAATAAAAATAACACCTCAGAAGAATACCATTGATTCTTCCAGTAAATGTGCATAAGTTCAAGGCAACTAATTTTCAATGAAGTAATACATCTGCCCAAAAATGTAACGTGGACAATGTTTGTGGGAAACATTAAGTGTGTATGTTCACATCTATCCATTCCCTGTGGTTCTTCATAATATTATGTTTGACAATAAATAAACTCAGCTTTGGTGCAATTCTGGAAATACAGTGTTCCCAGCCTGAAAAGCCTTTTCTGAGACATTTCAAGTGCCAAGAAACATAGGTTTTATCAGTCCAAGAGTCAAGACAGCAGAGGTAGGATTTCAGGTAACAAACGCATTATGGCCAATTAATCCTTTAATAGGAGCGATGGATTGGAAACCTGCATAACACTATTATTGTGATACTGAGGTACCATAAGGTCATGTTATATATCCTGACTGAAAATACATCTATTTTTAAGAGGAAATTTAGAACTTTAATTGCAGCCCCCTGTTCAAATAGTGCTAATAGCCACTTTCACCATACCAGCCTTCTTTCTCTGCTCCCTTCTTCCCTGCCTGTCTTTCAAGAATATTTTCTATGGAAGAAGATTAAGTCCCAGATCTACCTCCTGACTATTCTTCCCCAACCTTGTATTTCCTATTGACCTTTAGGGTCAAAGCATGAACTAAGCAGTAGATAATCTCCTAATCTCTTGATAAACGATCACGTTTTTTGGATGAGCTCTCCAGAGGACAATTTGAGCACTATCCTTCCCGTAAAGCCTGCTTTTGCTTGATCAATTTTTTTTTTAAATACAAGTAATATAGCTAGGTCATTAAACTACGTTCAGCTGCATACACACCCCCTGCACTGGCATAGCATAAATACTCCCAACTCATAAATCCCACTTCCTCAGACGGATAAAGGTGTTTCTCTCTTGAAACAATTCAGAAAACGCAGCCCACTGGATTCAAATCTGGGAGACAACAAATTCAAACAATGTACAGTAATACATGTTGGGGAATAGCTTCCTATGTTGATACCAAGTATCAGTCACAATCATATGGAAAATAAGAAGTAGAGTGCACTTTTGCATTAACAGTGAGTCAAATAGAGGACGAGGCAGTTCAGACAGTAAGTCTATAGCTTAACCACATGGCCCACCATCAAGAAACTACAGAATGCCAACACAAGTGCCTGAGGATTCTGCCAAGGAGATAGATGCTCCTGCTGGAAGAAAATATTTTTTCTGGGTTTTATAACCAACCAAAGGGAAAGACTTGGAATGGCAAATACAATGAATACCTAACTTGATAATTTTAAATTCAGGGATAGAGGAGGAAAAAATGTTTTTTTATATATACTGTATAACTTGAAGTTAGACTCTTTTGAAAAACACAATAACAATGTTAAAAAATAATATTCCGTCCATTCCAAATTTGTCATGTGTGTAATTTCTTCATTAAAGTTTGGGAAGACAGTGACACTGATAGATGATGCCCTTAGCTAATGTGCACTTTTCAGAGCTGGTTTCATAGATTACATGAGATAGAAAATGAGCATTTTTTAATGAATTGTTATGCTTATATTTGAAATGAAATGCATGAGTCTGGAGCATTTGTAGGTTAGCTACATGTTCTGCAAATTATAATACTGCAGATAACCAAAACGATACCACAAATGTATTCCTCCTATTCACAGTGGGGGAATTGTAATATTTTACTTATTATTCTTTGTTATATATTTTTCAAAGTTCTTTTTGCTCCTCACTATCTTCAGCAGAACTGGGTTGGCTTTGTTAGACTCACTGCTCCTATTTTTCTGGGTTTTACAGTTTGGGCGATGAAGAAAACTTTTTGTAACTTGTCTATAGCAATAAGGGTTTTTTCTCCCCACATACTTATATTCTCTCTCTTATTTTCTCCATTCTCCCATGGTTCCCTCTGTCTACTCCTGATTATATTCTCTTTCTCCCTGCATGCTTTCAGCAAGCACATGGGATTTTCAAGCAAGATGTCAATCTCCTTCAGCACTCAGCCCCATGCCAGTTGTCCTCCCTGTTCCAGTCCCCAGGGACACATTCCAGGAGAGTTTAGAGCAGGGGTTCTCAAACTGGGGGTTGTGACCCCTCAGGGGGTCACAAGATTACATAGGCGGCGCGAGCTGACAGTCTCCACCCCAAACCCTGTTTCGCCTCCAGCATTTTTAATAGTGTTAAATATTCTTTAAAAAATTAAATTTATAAGGAGGGGCCGCACTCAGAGGCTTGCTGTGTGAAAGGGGTCACCAATACAAAAGTTTGAAAACCACTGGTTTAAAGGATAATCTGACTAGAGTACATCATCTTCTCCAGCCCCACATCCATGGGAAGAGGCTCCTGATGGCACATAGCTATGGGAAGACCCTGCATTTGCATATGCCTGCCCCTGCATTTCTAATTTTGTGTGTAATCTCCCTTGCTGATATAGCAAAGTAACTTCGAAATATCTAAGCTAGATAAGATCTATAGATGCAAAGAACCCTGGCAATCTCAAACCCCCAAACACCAGCTGACATGAATATTGGGGAGTGGCATCCAAAAGACCCAAGAATGAACCCTGTGAGTCTCTCAGATCAGGGGGAAGCAGCCTCTTCTTAAAGTTCAGGCAGATATTGGCATAGGAGCAATGGCAGCAGAAATTCAGGACAGGGGATTTTGCAGTGTGACCCCCACCAAGCAGAAGCTTATTCTGCTAAACCTAAAGCCATCATTGGCCCCATTGCTAAGAACTGAATAAAATACCAGTCATTAGGGGGTTTCAGCAAGGTGCCCACAGTCCTTAAAGCAGCAAGTTAGGATTAGCTCAGCACTTCACAGAATACCATGTGGTACTAACAATTCCCTAAAGAAGTCTAAATGTTTCACATCAACACCTTTACAACCAGAAATATAATAAGTTCATTTGACAAGAACTACATTCCATACATCCATATTGACCAGCATTCATTAAATTCCCATGCTTTAATTCTTTATGGATGGCATCTTATATCAACTGTTCCATTATTTTGCCCAGGACTGATGTCAAGCTAACCAGCTTATCTGTATCTAAGGTTTCAGAGTTGCAGCCATTTTAGTCTGTATTTGCAAAAAGAACAGGAGTACTTGTGGCACCTTAGAGATGAACAAATTTATTTGAGCATAAGCTTTATGGGCTACATGCATCCGATGAAGTGGACTGTAGCCCATGAAAGCTTAGGCTCAAATAAATTTGTTCGTCTCTAAAGTGCCACAAGTACTCCTGTTCTTTTATCTGTATCTAAGTCATTCCTTTTACCATGTCTATATACTGGCTTTCTTCCAGTTGTCTGACTTCAGCTGAACCATTTCTGAAGTAAGCTAATACTCAGCCAGAATAAAGGAGGCAGATTCGGGTCCTTGGTGGGTAATAGACAAGGGAGTAGAAACAAAATTCCATAAATTACAAAAAATTACTGAGTAGTGCCTGACTCCACCCCTTTCCACCACTCCTGCATCACAAAAGGAGTGGAAGCGCCTAAACTCCCAAATGGAGATTCTTTCTGCATGGAGGACTTCCAAGTGAGCATAGAGCCAGTACAGCCTGCTCCTATGCCCCACATGTAGGTGGAATGAGAAGAGGTGGGGAAGTGATGCAACCTGAGCATTCTACACTCCAGCAATCCCTCCTGGCGCACGGTCATTTGGGGACTACAGCCAATTTGCATGAGTTAGAGCAGTTTGGGCTAGCACGGATCAACCCATAAGCTCAGGGAACCATAAAAGGCACCACCCTCCTCTTTGTTCCTGCATCTACTGGATCCTAGTATTAGAAAGAATCTGGGTCAAAATATTGTAGAATGACAGAACACCAGTTTTCTACAGTTTAATTCAGAGTACACAGTTCTCAACTAAATTACACTGAACGTTGAAATATGTAGGGCATAAATGACAGGGGAAAAGGAACCTTATTATTTATGTTCCAAGTGTTCCTCTCTGGTGAGTAATAAAAGAGCATGATAAACCCCTGAATCATAACATTTGCAAAATGTAATTGAAATCCAAGTGCACAAATTGTGTTTATATACCTATTTCTTTGCTTTGCTAATGTATAATAATTGATATCTATCTACATATGCCTCTTGTTGCATTGATTTATATGGTTGCATAAGTATGTTCTCACTGTCTTAGTGAAAGAAAGGTTCTAATGGAATAAATGTCAAGATGATTGCTTGGATATCTGCTCACACCAGGATTTGATCTCTTGCTTATGTTGTTTAATATTCATAAATTATGGCATATGTTTCAGGAACAAGTAATTACCCTCATCATTCTGGGTGTTAAACTTGTAAGTACTTTGGAGTGAACTCCATGATAGATGGCCAGTTCAATGATCATTTAATGTAATGCTTTCAGATAAGGGACAAACACATGTAGCTCTGTAAAATGGTCAGATGTATGGGACTATTGTTACTGTCTGCTTTCCAACTCTTTACTAGCAAAAGAATTGTATGACAGTATAAAGTTAAACTACTGCTAGTGTCTATTCGATACTCCCATACTTAAAAAATATTCCTGAGCCTTCTAGCTGGATATTTTCCAAAGTATGGTGAACTTGTCTTAGTGACGCTGCCAGTTTCAATATCTGTTCACTTGCTTTTAAATGAAATTTTCAATTCTCAGAGAATGAAAGTCTACCCTATTTAGGTCTTAAATTGGATTAAGCAGTGTATAGGTCTTGTGTTGTCCTAATGCAGAGGTGAATTTCATCCAGACTGTACTGTATTTCTTTAAGTACTAGGTCAAATGCAAAAAGTTATTTCTTAATTTACATCATCCTAGAACTCTTTTGTAAATTGCTTTCTAACAATAACCAAATGAAGCAATTTGCACACATGGATGGCAGTGTGTCTTAATGGACCACATTCTTCCCTCAGACCCACTTCAACTCCCATGGAAATCAGTGAGAACTTCTGTTTAAATGCTTTCTAGAGCAGAACTAGTCTCAAAATACTCAGAGTGAAATCTTGCCCTGAGCAAATCCCGTGGTATAGTGCTGGAGGCTTGGCTAGCACAAAAGACAGACTGACATTGTCAATAGGATGGGCAGTTTCTAACATGTTGGTTTAGTATGGGCAGCTCAACATATCAAATGGCATATATTGCTACTTCTCTGAATGGTAGCAATGCCCGCATTTAATATTCTGCCAGATGGTATTTGCTACTAATGTATCGTATGTATAGGCTGGTTTACGGCCTAGGATATCTCCATTTTCCCCATGACCACCACACCTCGGGCCATGGGCTCACCATCTTGTTAGCTATTTCTCCTACTGCTCTCTCAAGGGATTCTGGGTGGCACCAGACACTGTGTACAGCACTGCGTGGGTGCTGGTTTGGGACTACCACTATGATGTTCCCTCTTTCCCAATATGTGCCCCAGTGCAAGCAAGGGCAGCAGTTAGCTTTTACCAAGTAGGAATAAATATGTATGTAGCATTTCTTAGCAAAGTCTTTTCCTTAATCTTTTCAATAGGAGATTTTAGTAACATCAGTGAGATTCATTATTATTGACATGTAACACTGTAATTCACGTTTTTAGTCACTGGGCCTGAAAAAGTATCCCAATTAAAGTTATAACTACTATATTCTTTCACTGGGGCTTCCAAGATGATGTTAGTTACAGGGAGTATCTTTGCCTCCCCATGTCTCTGTGTCATGCTGCCCCCAGAGTTAAGGAATGCCACAGACTTGTGCTGTTTAGAGAGAGAAATAAGCATCTTTATATGAAAAAGCTTTTGGGACAGCCCAATTATTTTATTTATCCATGTGGCATTTTTATGCTTCACTTGCTCTGTGTTTTAATATTTTAATGCTTTTAACTATGTTACTTGGAAGTGGCTGAAGTGCTGCAGCAGATAATGCCACACTTTAGTTTGATGCCTATTTATTATCATTATTACATTGGTCCACCTAAGTGACTTCAGTACCAAGTCACAATATCCTAAAGCAAGGAGGAGCAATAGCCTGTCTATGGAAGGTCCTATAATACTGCATACTGGAACTGGAGAAATCTTTATGGTCCTTATAGAAAGCTGTATGTAAAAAACAAAGCCAAGAAACTTTAGAGTCTTATCCTAAGAATATGCAACATCTACATTTATGGAGGGGGTAGTTATGTACCTACGGCTCAACAATGCAAGGTGCTGAGCACTCTGGCCATGATACAGCAAAGCGTATTAGCACATGCATAGTTCTACTGAAGCCATGGAATGACACACAATCTTACAGTTAAGCAAGTGCTTTAGTGCTTTCCTTAATTGGGACCAGGATGCTCAGAACCAGGATCAAACCCCTTACACAAAATGTGGTCTTCAGAAATGTTTTTCAACATTTTCACTTGAGTACCAAAAGATAGTCTCATAAATCCATAGTTAGGAATCTAAATAAGTGACCTGATCTCCAGAAGTGTTGAATCCAGAATCTCCCCTGGGCAATCAGTTAGCTGGATTTCTTTTATGTGCAGGCTTTTCAATGGTTCTGGTCACTACAGTACCCGAGTACCTCTCATGCACGCATGATTTTCTTAACATGCACACACACACACCCCATAAGCAACACTAGGAGAAATGAGGCACAGAGAGACTAGGGCCCCAATCCTGCAAGCTAACCCATGCATGCAGATTTTACACCCACTTGGAACCTCATCAGAGCTAAAGCCCAAAACTGATCTAGAAAGGGTTGTTGCAAGTTCCAAGACCCATTTTAAAGTAACAAAAAAAGAATATGTTAAAAATTAAACATTGTGGATGTATTGTATTTATTTATTTTCAGTTTCAGGGTGCATTACTGTTTGAGCATAAAATATTACGGTGAACTTTTTCAAAAATGACAAGTGATTTTGGATTCCTCACTTAAAAGGGCCTGATTCTCAGATTGGTTAGCTCTTGTGACACCCAAAATCACTAGTCTTTTTGTTTGTTTGTTTGATATTGGCTTGTTTTTGAATGGGTGAAATGTGGAAAGTTGGTTTGCCAAAAAAGATTTAGAGATAGCTTAGCTAAGCAGCAACTATATGGGGAGATGACAAGAATCTACAACTCCTGGAAGTGTTTACACACCAAGGATGAAGAAAAATCATTTAGTATATAGCATACAAGGGAGTATAGTTAAAAATAATAAGATGAACTAAAGAAAAGGACCATTTAGATCACAGGAAAATTTCTCATTTCCATGATTCACCTTATTCACAGTCTGCACCCACTCTTTCTTTTCCAGTTCTGAGTATTTTCTGACCAGACACTATTAATAATACTGGATTGTGCATTTTGCAAGTTAATTGGCCATTTAGTTTCCTTTTTGAAAATCCAGCCTCATTCATGTTCAAAAACAAATGTACCAAATCATGGCTTAGCTATATCACAGCATTCTGGACGATTGCACGCAGTACCTTTGGCAACCATATTGTATTAAGTGTATCAATGGTTTAAGTATCACTGTTGCCCTGGGAATGTATGCATCTCCAGTGGGGAACAGTCACCACAGCTCTATCAGGAACTAAGAACGGGAGACAGGTGGGGAATTAAGGTGAAGCACTCCGGTTGTAAACACCTCCAGAGAGGTACCATCCCCTGGGAATGCTTGCTAATACAGGCCCCAGCTGGGTTTTCAGAGGCCAACAGACAACAAAGGGCTTTGGGCATAAAAAAAAAACGGCATTTGAACTGACTCAGGGCATTTTTTTCTGATCCAGCAGACAGACAGGACCTTCTGTCCAAAGGAGGACCAAAACTTGCAGAAGCTTTGTCAAGATCTTGGCCTACTAAGGTCCCATAAGACTGATGGGTGACTTCTGGTAATCTTTTAGCATGCATATAGGAACTTTTATTGTTTTTATATCTTTTCTCTGTAGTGCTTTTACCTTATGAATAAATGTGCTTGCTTAGAAAGAATGTGTGGTAACTTGTAACTGCTGGCATACACTGTTCACAGCCCTAGAAAGAGGAAGCAGAGCACAGGCACTGGCCTTTGGGGAAGACTGGCTTGCTGGGGATATCACAATGTCAGACAGGGAGCTATGCAGCTTTAAAAACCCTGGTCAGGAGACAGACAGACAGACACACCCCTACCTTGCTCCAAGAAAGGTGATATCTTGGAGCCAGGAACTCTAAGTGGGTTCCCTCAAGGGAGCACAAAGGGTGAATACAGGTTAAGTTATGCTGAAACTGTGACAAATGGCTATGATCTTATGGACAGATTCTGGCTGGTCATATGCGGGTACACAAATCTTTTTCCTCCTTAGGTTCATAACATAGACAGATGATACTGAACCTGGGGAATGCAGGTACTGTACATAGATAATGCTGCCAGTGTCTCTAGCCTCCTGAAGAGTCAGAATAGGGTGAGCCATTGATGAGGTGATATATCCAGGTGTATGCAGAATGATTCTTCTGCGACACTCATTTGGAGCCCTCAGGAAAAATTCTGGCTAATTGAAGTCTATGGAATTGAACCCATTTACACCAGCTCTCAATTCATCCCCATATTCCTACTTAAAACATCTGAGACAGATTTTTTTAAGGTAAGGTGGTTTCTTGTGTCCGGTATTAGATTTTGCAATTAAAGTTCAATTATAAATGGTGAAACAAGAACAAATAAAATAGTCCAGCTTTTATTTTTCTCAGGAAAGCATTCACATTGTTCTGCAGCATGGATAGAGTACAACATTCATATCCTGAAAGCACACTGACAATTAGCAGCCAACATTGTAAAGGGCCCCCTCACCTGGCAATGGCAACATATACAGCAGCTTTAAAGTTGTGCACCTGCTCTTTTGAAAGCTATTTCCCAGCTTTCTCTCTCTGAATAGTATATGATTAAGGCCCTGATCTTGCAACAGCTCTGAGTGCAGAACTCCCATCTGCTTCAACGAATATTCTGTGCACAAAAGACTTATGTGATGAGACCCTATATAAGACAAAAAGAACTAAGATGCTGGAATTTTGTTATGAAGTTTGAAACCCTGCTACACTCACCTGGTTTCATATTTCCTTAAAAACCTCACACCACCCACTATTTTAATCTAAAAACCACATTTTTTGCTGGTATAAATGGGCACAGAACCATTGACTTCAATGGAAATTTCCATGGAGGGTTTGGTCTTCCAGTCTAGTTTTGCAGATGCGAAAATTTCAGAAGGTTCAGATAATGTTTAAGGATTGCCCTTTAGTAGCCTGACTAGAGTGGGTCAACATTTCTTGAATTTTGAAATTTTGCTGAAATTTGTTTTTTAATTCAGAACTTTTTCAAACCATTTTCCCATTAATTTCCCCCCATTTTTCCAACAGCTACAGAAATTCAACCATTAGAAAAAGGGAGGAAATTTCTGAAACAAACTGAACACTAGCTTTTGCAGAAGTGGAGGAACTGGCTTTATTCTGAACCCACTAGATTTCTGCAGGCCTGATCCAAAGCCATCAATCCAAATCAATTGAAAGAGCCTCATTGAGTTTGGCGGGCTTTTAATCAGATCCTAAAACAAAATCCTCTTGTAATCCAGTTTTCAACTGCCCCTTCAGTTCTACCAGTTCACCCAATACTTAGATGGAATAATAGGCACAGGGCTTTTCTCAAGATGTGAATATGGAATCCACTTTTAAACAAGCTCTGAACTGTTCCTTAGTTGATGTACAATTCTTTCCCAAATGGATAATTAATGGCTAAAAGAACTATATAGTGAATCTGTCATTGAGCATATAGTAGTTATTATGTCCTTTTCCCCACAGTGTTAATGGTTATTCTTAGTAGACTGAGCACTCACTGTTTCAGTAGAAATATATCTGTTATGTTGAATAGCGTGAGCTAGATTGTGCTCTCCCACCCTGTCAGCCTAGCACTGTCTACACTGGATATTAAGTCAGTTTAACTGCATCGCTGAGGGAGGTGGATTTTTCACACCCCTGAGCGATGTGGTTATATCGACCTAATTTCCTCATGTAGACCAGACCCTAGTTACTGATGCATTCCATTCAGACTGGAGCAATCAGTCATTTGACTTCCCTGGGCTATGCCCTACAGGGATTCATTCCCCAGATACAGAAAAGCAAACAAACTTTTAGTGAAAACAAAATATCTTTTTTTTAAATGTTTCCTAAGGCACAAGAGTGAACTTGAATAATTGTCATGAAAGTCATTTTCAAATCCAATTTGACTGTCATTTTTCTCAAGCATTTAAGAAAAAAATAATCCACTTGGCTAGGTAGAATTAATGTAAATTCCAGATTCTATCTTAATCTTCTTTTATCACATAGTATTTAATATCATGCTTTGTTGTGGTAATGACAGCCATTTGTTCTTCCAGTGATTTTAATATAAATTTCAGCACTGAACTTTAACAATTTTAATTTTTCAGGGGCAGTAATCTGAATATTTTTTCCTGTCAGTTAAGCTGTTTTTCTTTGATTGCCATGCTTTTCTCTTGGGGATATAGAATCTGTAATTACAGTTCAGGCAGGATTTCAACATTTGCTTATAGCAACTGATAATTTGCACATTAAAACCCTATAGTGGGTCAGATCCTCCTTTCCCACAGGAAAACCCATGGTAGTGGGCTGTGGAGGAGGAGTCTCTTATCAAGATCTTTCTATCTATTTTAAGTACTTATATGACACCCATCACCATAGTTATCTGAGCACCCAACATTCTTTAATGTATTAATACTCATAACACCACTGTCAGGTTGGGAAATATTACCTCTATTTTACAGATGGGAAATTGAAGCACAGAGAGAGGCTAGGTGACTGTGTGATGAAGGAAGGAATTGAACCTGAGTCTTCTGAGTCCTAAACTAGCACCCTAACCACCCATATCATCCTTCCTCTCCAGGTACAAAGCATCCCATCAAGGAGGAAGTAATTTGCCCCATTCAGAGAAAAGGCTGCAAGGCCTGCCCTCAAAGCAAGTGAATCCTTTAGAACCCATGGGCTAACAGCAGGATGGCCCTTTGTTTCCTTGTGGGCACCCCACACTCCCTTGCCAATCACTCCTCCCTTACCAGATACAAAAGGTTTTCAACTATAAATGGATGAGGAAATAAAATAAGTAAAACTTGAACTGTGGATTTCAGATGCTTATCACCAAAATGTAAGTCCTTCATTACTGACAGTAAAAGTTATATGTATATTAACTGGCCTTTCCAATCGGTGATATACTCAGAAAATAATGCCTTGATTTCAGGACATTTTTATGACATTCCAAATGGGCAGCTCTTTTGTGGTTCTTCCCCTTCCTACCCCCAAGTTCTATGATTAACTATCCCCTCTGTACTCTGACAGTTCTAGTTACATTTGGACATTTCCAAGAGCAGTCCCAGGCGTAACTTCCACCACAAAGCACTGAAAAAAATCTTCCCATTATACACACATTCCGAACCATATATTTTTTCCTCAGGTTACTAGTCAATTTGTCTTGAGTCTCCTACGTATCTGTTTTTCGTATTGTTGTTCAGTTGGTGCTAAAGACAGCGTCCCTCTCCCCAAAATGATACATTTTTGTTTTTCAGAAATTTCTAGATATAGTTGGCCAAATTGTTGCCAGTAGGTTGATCCAACACCATTAACTTCAGTGA
Organism: Trachemys scripta elegans; assembly: GCF_013100865.1. Taxonomy (NCBI): domain Eukaryota; kingdom Metazoa; phylum Chordata; order Testudines; family Emydidae; genus Trachemys; species Trachemys scripta. The sequence goes on along the minus strand of NC_048298.1, from coordinate 38,439,712 downwards.
AGTTGCAGAGGTGTAACTGAAAAAAGAATATAGCCCTTTTTTTGTAACACTAAGAAAGACAAAGACACATTGTTAATGAGATCAACACTTAAATGTTCAAAGGGTACTATCATATTCTATCCAGCAAAGAGGACTTACAGCCTGGTTTCTTCTTTCATGCTTTATAATAGCTTTAACTTTCATTATAAACATTTCAGTTCTGCCTCAGTAGAGCACAAAAGAATCAGTCCTTTAATCCTCCAGACAATATGTATTGCCTTCAGACTTTGGCAAGTAAATATTGCAGCTGGTAACTTTTAAGTCCTGGGCTTTGTTATGGAAAGAATCTCATTCAGAATCCAAGTTAGAAGTGGAACAGACCAGTCACTCACCTAGACCACTTTCCAGCCAATGCAGGAATGTTCCCTACTTGCCATTTTTGTAATTTTGCCTAGTCTAATTTTAAAGATTCTAAGCAAATAGGTTCCCACCTCTTCTCTTGGGGGACTTTCACACAAGCTATTGCAAATGAACAAAGCCCTAGACAATGTACAATAGGGAACATCCTGGCACATTTTTCCCCCGGTTTTCAGCCCAAAATTCTCCTTTCTTAACTTGTGTACAGTTTATTCCTAGTCACCCCATATATTTTACACTAATTCTTCTTCCTTTTTAGGATTATAACTTTCAAATATTCATATGGACCAATGCAAACACATTAGAAAGAGAGAGGAGAAAGACAACACACAATTAGATTGAGGTGAGCTCAATTTTGCTCTGAAACACATATGGAGCTCCCTATGAAATAAATGAGATCAGAGTATAGGCCACGCATCTTCTATCTAGCCCATAGTACAAAAGCCATTTCCGAGGTGATATGTCCTTGAAGTATACGCTAGTCATACTACTCTTACAGGACCATCAGCTGCCCTTCAGAAATAAATCAACATCTGCTCCCAAAGGAGGCATTTGTATCCCTCTCAGCCCAAGATAAAAGGAAGATTATTAAATTGTAGCATGATGAAATAATGAAGGGCCTACTTCTGCTCTTATTGCACTCATTCACATAGAGTAGAACCTGACTATGCCAGTAGTCTCACTGAAAGCAGTAGAAGTTGAGTGCTATTTTTCATACTTATACAACTTGCCTCTGTTATCCTGATTTTTCTCTCAAATCCAATTTTACATCAGTATAATTCCATTGGCTTCCTTGAGGTTACTCCTGATTGACAAGAAACTCAGACTCCGTATTTGTTTTGACTAACCGGAATTTAAGAAATTACTGTTCTATCCAACCAAGGAGGAGCTGAGTTTTTTATGCTAGCTGCCTGCTGCTTCAAGCCACCTACTCTGCTGAGGTGCCTCTCTTGTAGTGTAAAGCTGGATTGGCAGCTCAGAGAAGTTCTGACACAGCAGCAGGCACGGGAGAGAAGACTAATTGCCACTTTTCACCTGGCAAGCTGCTCCTCCTGTGGAGTAGAGAGAAGTCTATTCTGTTCCTATTCCACCATTCTGAGTTAGGAAGTAGGAGACAGTGCATGAGACAATGGAAGATGAGGTATAGTAAGCGCTATTTCCCTAACACTCACCCAAACTGTTTTGCTACATCTCAGAAGCCCCAACTAAAAGTAATTCTCTTGTGGTAAGTGTTAGAGAAGTTACAGACAAGAGAAAGTCAGATTTCTCCCTTCCTCCCTTCTCTCCATTAGCAGTATCATTCTGACCCAACTCCCCATGGCAGGCCTAAGTGAAAATCTTTTACCTCTCTGTCACATGAGGGCCCAATCTCCTCAAGCATTAGTATTTTCCCTCACCCCCATGAAGTTGCCTTCCCAGTATACTCCGCTCCCAGCCCCAGCACGTCCCCCTCATTACCCAAATTCCAGTTCCTCCTCCTGAGATTCAGCACCTGGCTGCCTCCACAAGCTGAGACCAGGTACAGCAAGGGTGAGCAAATTTTTTGGCCTGAGGGCCACATCTGGGTATGGAAATTGTCTGGTGGGCCACAAATGCTCATGAAATTGGGGGCTGGGCTGTAGGAGAGAATAAGGGCTCTGGCTGGGGGTGTGGGATCTGGGGTGGGGCCAGAAATGAGAAGGTAGGAGGGGGCTCTGGGCTGGGGCAGGGGGTTGGTGTGCTGGGGGGGGGGCGGGGAGAAGAGAAAAGAGAGAAACAAGGCTCCGGCTGAGGGCGCGGGATCTGGGGTGGGACTGGGGATGAGGGACTTTGGAGTGCAGGAGGGTGCTCCGGGCTGAGACCAAGGGATTCAGAAGGTGGCGGGGGGGAAATCAGGGCTGGGGCACAGAGGTGTTCAGGAGTGCAGGCTCCAGGAACCACACGGAGCTGGGCAAGCCCCCGACCCCGTTCCCTGGTGGGAGCTTGAGGGCCGGATTAAAAGGTCTGAAGAGCCGGACGCAGCTCTCAGGCCATAGTTTGCCCACCTCTGAGGTAAAGCCTCACCCATTTATCAGAGCAGGGCCAGGGAACATTTGCCTGAATGTGAATGGAGAATGTTGACAGGAGTATTCTCTTGTGAAGGTGCTGGGAATTGTGGCGATAAAGTAAGGTTGTCTTAAAAAAAAATAATAATAGGAAGAAGATGACAGAAGAGGGACCAACAAGAATCTTCTGGGGAAGGAAATCGATGATGGATTAAGAAACAGGCACCCGCCTGCCACATCAATGCATAACCTTCCAGTAAGTATATCTAAGACCTTCTTTACCTTTTATGGTATGGAATCTCAGGCTCTGCTCAAGCCCTCCATGTGTGAAGAAGTTCTGCGTGGGGAGGGGAGCAAGCAGAAGAAACATCCATTCTCCTCTCACAGGCAGCATAAAACTTTTCTGGTTAGGGTCCATAATCTGATCATAGCCCAGAGAAGCATTTTGATGTTCATTGTTTAATTAAACCAAGTAGAAATTGTGCCTTTCAGTAAGACTCTTGTATGGCTGACTATTGTTCACTGATAAATGCTACCAGAAGAAGAAACATTTAGCTAGTTAGAAGCCAGTTTATTCCTAAAAGCACGGTGTGCTTCAGAAAAGAAAAACAAAAAAAAAAAACCTCGGTTATTTTACTAGCTGGCTGTAGCACAAAGTAGTGCTTGTTCTCCAATGACTGTCAGAACACAGGAGGTCAGTAATAATATTGTACAACTGTCACTCTACTACAGCAGACATCCTCCAGAAAAATAAGGCTTCATCTATATCTATCATTTGGGCTAATAAAAATAAAATCATTGCACTAAAACACTGTCACAGGATCAATGTCTCCTTTAAAAATAAATGTCTTGGCTTCACCTCACGTTTATGTAGCAGCAGGAGACCTCTATACTGAGAAAGTGTGTATTCTATTGACAAAGTCTCTTAAAAAGCTTTCACCGTGGGATTCATGTTCCAGTTCAGATGCTGGCCCTTAGTGGACTCAGTACCTTAGCCTTTGGGCCTTGTGTTTGGAATTCTTTGTGAAACTAGCATTTATTTGCACTGTTAAAGAAAATATAAGTGACAGGGGGAAATAATTCAGTGAATTGTGCTGTATCTATGTATTTTTATTATTATGGACAGGATCTCATGGAAAAAAAAGTCAGCTTTGAAAGAGTATGTAATGGGGTGGCACCCACCTCTCACAAGTGGCCCCTGGTCGACGGTTTGCATGCCTGCAGTTTTTCAATTTCTCAGCTCACCATGCCCCTTGTCAGCCACTGCATTTGTCAGGCAGGTCTCCGGTGACTCAGTCCTCTGGCTGAGGCACCCACAGTCCATGTGCAAACAAACCCCTCCTGGAGTTCCCTCTCCAGGACATCTTGCAGCCCCCACTAGGCTCAGTCCTTTAACAGTCCAACCGGGTCCATCATGGTACCCCTCTGTTGGCAACATCTCTTTAGCTCTCCCTGGGCTCCGATCCTCAATCTGATCAACAGGACCTATCTCAGAATCCTAGCTGGCAGTTTATGTGCATCCTGCTCTGGGGTGGAGCCCCATCCCACAGGACTTCCTCCCTGGAGGCTTTTCACATGCCCTTTAGTCCTCTGACCCCAGCAGGGCACCTCTCAGTTAAGTCCCTTTCCAGGAGGATAACAGGTCCACATGCAGTCACTTTCCTGGGCCTGTCTAAACTCCCTTCTCTCAGGCACAGCCACTTCTCCAATGGCTGTAGGGGGGTGAGGGGATCCAGGCCCACCCACTACTTTGGGTCCCAGGCTAGGGACCCTCTAAGTAGCAGCAATGGGCCATGTCCCTTTAAATAACTGCTTTTCCCAGGTCCACTTCCCCATAGCCCATCTTAATGGAGTCCGAGCAGCCAGCAGCTATCCCTTTCCTTCCCCAGTCCATACCAGCAACTACCTGCCTTAACCTGTACAGCCCACCAGGAGCACCTCTTGCTCCCCCAGTCCCTCCTAGCAGACTGAACTCATTCTAACCCTGCAGCTTCTTTTATATGAGCCTGCTAGCCCCTCATTGGCTGCTTCCTGAAGTCTCTATGATTGGCTGCTTCCCCTACAACCATTCTAGCCTGCTTGGAGGACCTCTCCACTGCTTCTTTCTTGGGATGGATGTGGCAGGACTCTGAGCCTTCCAGCAGCAGGGCTTTGGGCCTAGTCCACTCTGTCACAGGGTAAAAGCACGCTTTCCACCTATGCAGAGCCCTTCATCTGAGAAAAGAAAAACAAAACAAACCACAGTGTCCCATTTGCCCAGGGGGAGTCGGAAAGAAATTAGACCATTGGCCTCTCTTTACAACCTCTTTGTAAGATGTTCAGATCCACAGGTTGCTATACACATGGAATGATATAGAAACCTGAACATCTTAGCTTTATTTACAACAACAACAACAAAACCATTTTATAAAAATTTATTGAGCCTCACATGACCTTTCTATATTATTAACTATTATAGAGATTAGGAAAGTGAGGCACAAAGAGGTTGAGTAATTTGCCCACAGTCACATAGTGAATCAGTGGCAGACGTGGGAATATAACCCAAACTTCCTGACTGCTAGGCCTTTTCTGTAGCCACTAGTCATTACTACCTTCAGCTATGGGTAAGAAATATTAGAACTTTAGGAGCATATTTAAATTACTAATATACCGTAAAATACAATGTATTGGGTTGATTTTGCACTCCCTTGAACATCTTAGCACAAATTAAAATTGATGCTAATCACTTTGAACAGTTTTCATGGAATCTGGAAATCCATTATTTCCTCTGGCTGCAGTTAAAATATTTCCAAACTATTTCATTATTGATAGTTGTAAAGTATTTGCTGTACACTTCAGTTATCTGTACTGTTGCCCTGGTATTTGCTTTCTCGCCCATGACACTTAAACTTGTCACTGACAGCATAATCATAGTTGAATTTTAGGGTTTTCTAAGGTGATCCAGGTATCTATTACCATGGAAACATAAAGAGATATAAAAGCTGTTTTATGTAATGGCAGCAGAACTGTCAAAAACAAGGGGGCGGGGAATCAAATTGTTTTCAATGTCATGTTCTAACCAATAATAGGCAAGATGTTCAGGCACTAATAGATATGGACTTGTAATAAAGTAGAGAAAATACTGTAAAAATAAAAGATGTGTTGGCTATGGTTTCTTTTTATAATTAAATATTTTCAGAAATTGAAAATATCTAGAAAACAACTAAAGACAAATCTGTTAATCTTAAAAAGTTGATTTTAAACCCTTTTTTAAATGGGGGGTGAAAATAAAGAAAAATTTTCTCACATCTCCGATAAGATTTTTTTCCAGCTTGGTTTTAACTACAGAGAGGAAAAAAAATAATCTCATCCTAATTAATTTTAAGTAGCTAATTATTTCAACTATTCTGCTGCAGAAAATATTAATGACAAATACAGGCTGATACAGTAAACTGAACGCTAGTATGGTTTAATCACCACATTTTGATGAGTATGCCAATGTCTTGGGTAGATTTCTAGAGCTTGCTCTTATTCCCATCAAAGTTAGTGGCCAATCTCTCCTTGACAAGAGGAGTAGACCTTTTATAAATTTCCGAAACCATGGCCTTAATATTGTAGCCAGGTTTGGATGGGTCTGGCACCTACATGGAGTCTCTGAAGTCAATGAGACTTCACAAGGACACAAATAACCCTCCTGTGGATTCAGGATCAGGGCCCACAGAATTCAAATTGCCACCAAAAGGCATATATTTTCTTCAAACCAACTTCTGATCATGGAGAACACACACACAGGACATCCAGATCTATTGATATCTGGGCCATATTGGGCAGGGCTCTATACAGGGTGCTGTCCCTATGTTCTATTTAGTTCAGGGACTGCTCCTTCCTATCACTCATTGGGGATCTGCCTGGGCAATCAGGGAGGGATGAGACACTGTCCTGATTATTGTTCCCTCTGCGACTATGTGCCCAGTGCAAGTGCAAAAAGTCACAAATGAGTCATTTGAATACACACACACTCACATATCATGCATGTCTTAATCAATGTCACAGTAGGAGCAGCACAAGGCTGACAGCTGAGGGTATTCATGCGAAACAACACAAGGCAAAGAAATTGCCAGAACATGCTTGGAGAACTGCAATTTCAAGCTTTGTGTTTATTTGCAAAAAAATACCCCCTGAATTTCTGGACAATTATATGTAAAACCAAAACAGAAGCTCCTGAAAATCACCTGCATTTTATAGATAAGTATGCATATAATCCACATAAGGTAAACATGTATAAAGTAAATATTATGGGCCAAATTCCTCTCATACAACAAGAGGCAACTGAAGTCAATAGGGTTGCACTAGTGTAACAAGGAGAATTTGGCCATACTGGGTAAATAAGGCTTCCATTGTTTAAACAAAAATATTTTAAAAGTATATTTTGGCAAAAGAATAGAAAGCCTAACATCCCAGTTCTCCAAGCATACTGTCCACCCGTCTTGATTCACACGCAAACCATTGTCCCTGGGCTGCTCCCACGGTGACATTGACTAGGAAATGTGTGAAAGTGACAGATGGAGTGGCGCCGGGAAGATTAGAGATAGCTTGAGATTTTTAGATGGGAGGAAACCAGTGTAGGCAAATGTCTCTATTTTCCATCAGACTTTAACCATTCAATATAGATTCAGACATTTTAAGGAACACTAGACTTAAATGCATGGAAACACAAGGAGGTGAGCTGAGCTGAAAGATTAAACCTACTGTTTCCTCTGCACCCAGTCCCGAGAAAGTGAGTTTAGCTTGAGGAATAAGAGCTGTCCTCATGTGACATGAGGCCATGACTCAGTCCAGCCTGATTACCATATATGGCAGCCAAGCTCTTAGAGAGGCAAAGTCAGGGGTGGGACTGAGCATGAGTTGTTTCTTCCAGATGTTCCAACAAAAGCCAAGTTCCCCCCATCTAACTGGCAATCAGCCCAGGAGAGAGAGACAGACACTAAATGGTCTTTATAGACTGCATAGAAGCCTCCATGGCAGACAGCTGAGAAATGGAGATTTTGGCCTGGAAGAAACAATGAGCCCAAAGATATCTCCTCCCATTAACCAGGGGAACCTTTGACCCACCAAAACAATGGAGGGACCCTGATCTCCTCCCATCTCCCCAGTTTCCCCAGCCACCACACATGGGAGCTGCAAAAAAAGGTTATTCTAGCCAGCAGCTCTGGTGGCAGCTTCAGCTGGGGAACGTCTGCACTGGGATCCATAGGAGCAGGTAGCTGCGCAGCTCATTTACTCTATTGCCTTGAGCACGTCCTTGTCTGCCACTGCAGGTTGTCTCCTTTCCCCATTGTGTTCACAAACAGAACATCCCCAGCATCAGTTTACACAGCCATATGGAGCTATCAAACTCCTTATTACCATGGAAACCAGGCACAGGATTTGGCCCTTTGTGTGCAAGTAACACATGCAAACAGCCAGGCTGACACGTTCTTCAAGATTCACAATGTTATATAAGTTCCCTACAGCTTGCCCAGAGATGGAGTGATAGAGCACCTCTCAGCAGCGAGGAGGCTCTGGGAGAGGGATAGGCTATTGAAGATCCTGTCTTCATAACAGCCAGAAGAGTCTGGAGGTGGGAGAAGGAACAGAAAGCTCTTTCTGTTTTACAGCTGCAAGAATGAAATGGAGCTTCAAGTGTTTCCAATACTGCCCAGCCAGAGGTTGCTATGGGAGCTGGAGCCACCATGTAGGATGCTGGACAGCAGCCACAGAGAAAGTCCAATACCTTTCCCTACTCAGCAGCTGTGGATGGTAGGAGAGATTCCCTCATTGGTAGATTCCCTAACCTCGCCTTTTGCATCTCCCTACCTCTGTCTGGTAAAGTTTTCAAACTCTGTGCAAATTTGTTTTCAATATAAAAATTGAGTTGACACCTAGATACCCCACATTTGAAATCCTCAACAGAGATGCAGAACCCACACTTTTCTGTTGGAAGAACAGGGGATGCTGTGCTATAAGGCAGAAGTACCTGCCTTATACCTGTAGACAATAATAAGACCTACCCTTACCACTAGAAACCCTAAATCTTAGAATAAAAAATAAATGCATGCTGTGCCCTAGTCTTCACTCAGGAGCCATGACATCATATTGTTGTAATCCACCCTTCTTCTCCTCACCAACAAAAAAATCCTCTCTAATATTCGTTATCCCACTCTGAAGCTCTTTGGGGCAAGAGCCATGGGTGAGATCTTCGCCATCACTCCAGACATTTTATATTGAGTAAAAGAGCCAAAGTAGCCTACAATCCGGAGGGTGCATAGGTGACTTAAATCCATTTTAGGCCCACCTCCCCCTGAGTTGTGAGTTAGGAGGAGGGATAGCTCAGTGGTTTGAGCACTGGCTTGCTAAACCCAGGGTTGTGAGCTCAATCCTTGAGGGGGCCACTTAGGGATCTGGGGCAAAATCAGTACTTGGTCCTGCCTAGTGAAGGCAGGGGGCTGGACTCAATGACCTTTCAAAGTCCCTTCCAGTTCTAGGAGATGGATATCATTATTAAAGATGCAGTTTAGAATCGCACCCCATGTCATATTTGTACTTTGAAATCCCCAGCCAATTTCAGGAACTGAAAAAGAATAAATAGATAATTAATCCTGGTCTAAAAGGGATGTTGATATATTGGAGGGGGTTCAGAGAAGAGCTAAGAGAATGATTAAAGGATTAGAAAACATGCCTTAGATTGTGCTTTTGGGGTCTATCACTATATTTACATAACAAAGATGGTTAAGGGGTGACTTGATCACATTCTGTAAGTACCTACATGGGGAAAAAAATATTTGATAATGGGCTTTAATCTAGCAAATGAAGGTAGGATACGATCCAAAGGTTATGTTAATAAATATTAACGTTTTATAATTTTTATATGTTAAGCTCTCAGAATTCTTATATATGTTAACCAAAATCCTTTTTATGTTGTGTATCTATAAATTTAGTCCCCTGAACTTATGAAGCTGAAAAGTGTTGTCCTTAAACTGAATTTAGGACATGTAATTAAGTACTGGGCTGCACCTAAATATCCCCTGCACCTCTAAGTTTGTGAGAGTCCAGACATCCAGGGAAAGAGCCCTTCAAAACTAATGAAGGGACCTACAAAAGTATATTACAGTAAACTAGACTGGGTAATTAATAAGAGGGTGCTTGTAACCCAATTATGCTTTGTAACTGATAGGGGATATTTATTACCACAGATGTTTTCTGTGATTTATGAAATGATGACCCATTGGAAGATGCTAGGATGTCTTAACACAACAGGTGTTTTGAATACTAATAGAATTGGAAGTCCTTTAGCCTATCAATCACATAAGCTAAGATATCACAAAAGAAATTCCATTAATAATTAGGTCAACTGAGATACTGAAAACAGTATCTATTATGGGAAAGTAATTTTTTTTCTCCAGCAGGAATTTCTTTGCCTCACACCCTATAAAAGGAAAGAGGTTTGGAGAGTGAGATTGGGAATGAACACTGACAGAATTCCTCCAGTTACAGAGGGAAGGAACAGAATGCCATCCTTTCACCATTCACAGAAGGTGGTGAAGTATGTTTTCTTTCTGTGTCTTGTGTAGTGCTCTATTAATCTTTGATTAATAATTCCAGCTGAGCCTGTTATTTTTGACATCTTGCATTGTTATTAAAGTCAAGCATGCAACAGTTGGAAGTTGAAGCTTGATAAACTTGGGCTAGAAATAAAGGCACACATTTTTAACAGCGAGGGTAGTGAACCATTGGAACAATTTGCCAGGGTCCTGATGGATTCTCCATGACTGGCAATTTTTAAATCAAGATTGGATATTTTTCTAAAAGTTAAGCTCTCGTTCAAACAGGAGTTATTTTGGGGAAGTTTTGTGGTCTGTGATATATAGGAGGTCAGACTCAATCAGTGACCCTTTCTGGCCTTGGAATCTATGGGTATGGCTACACTTTAAGCTGGGGGATGATTCGCAGCTCGAGGAGACATATTCCTGGTAGCTCTCAGCAAACTGGCGCAAGAATGGCTCCTTGGTCTGGAAATCACACACCCCAGCTTGAAGTGTAGATGTACCCTATGTTTCTAAACATCATCTTTCACATCTTCTCCCTTCCCTTCCTACAAAGATAAAGACAAGAGAAAGTTTGCACCAAGCACCTTGATTAGTATAGAGTGTCACAACAAGCAACCTCATTGCAACAGCTGGAATCTAACACCTAGTTCCTTGGACAAACAGCTGGCAGAAAAGAAAAAGAGAAAAAAAAACATCCCCATATGATATTGGTGGAGATATACAAACATAAAAAACCAGAACTGTAGCTTGGCTAACTTGTCAGGAGACTGGCCGAGGATCAGGGCCTCTCTCTTTGGTACCCAATTTGCTTGCTTCTTGCAAAGGAATTGAGACAGAAGGATCCTATGAATATTAATCAGTTTATGCTGCCAACCAGATTATCAGCTAGGCTTATCGACCCGTGTGTTTTATGTGGTTGAATCAATATTTTTTTTTAAATTGAGCAACAGCAGCATAAAAACCCCAGCTACTGTTCAGAATCTTTTTGTAACCACTTTATACATATATTCATACTTGGACTATCTAATATATGGCCCATAATTTCATCACAGATTTCCACTTGATAAATTGCACATGCAGATCTAGCAAAGTATGCAACCCTTGCATTTAGTAGCTCCAGTGTATACATTAAAGTAATATTGGACTTCAGACTACAGGTTCAAGCTGTTAAATAGAACTGTTATGGTTGGAATATGGGTGAATAACATGTATCTTGAAAATAGTGTGAAACACAGATTTGTATGGTGGTGATCACTGACTTTAATAAAGCTACATAGATTTCATCAGCTGAGCATCTGGCCCCATATGTAGTGACATTTATTGAGCACTAATTTCTTATCTAGAGCACAAACTTCTTGGGGCAAGGATTATGGGCCTTATGCTCAGCTCTGGAGCTACGTGGATTTTCACCAGCTGAGAATCTAGCCCCAAGACTTCCTGTAAAGTATCTTGAACCCCTATGGTGTTATATTAATGTTAAATATTAATAATTATTATGTTTCTATTCTGCTTGCATAAAATCACTGGGAATATTTCCTAAAATGGCACTGAAATAGGGTCTGATCCTGAAGCCTTTAATCAAGCAAGTTGTCCCACTCATGTCAATGGGGCTACTCATGTAAGGGTCGCAGAATCAAACCTTCTGAGTCCAGTCCAAAGTGCAAACATTAAAAATCATCCTATGTAATTTGTACATTAAGGGCATTTGTGCAGGGTCTATAATTAAATGTAAGAGAGATGTCTCCTTCTTTCACCAGCAACTGTGTTACATCAATTGAATGAGTAAATAGGAGCTTTCCCCAGAGGGGTGCCATGTGATGCTATATTGATTAAGTCTGCAGCGGAACGTTATTTGCAATCTTATTGCATAATGGAAATCAGGAGTTAGCCGTCATGGCTTCAGAAGACAAATTACTGGCATCTGAGACAATTCATAGGTTTCTTTCCTTCTTGCTGCTCTCAATTCACAGCTAATACATGTCTTACAAGGCTTAGTTTCTTAAATCAGTCTACTACACTGTCTTCAATAGTAACAAAAAGAGTGGAAGTGGTAATCTAGGTGACTCTGCATTAAGAAAGGCATTAAAGTGACCATTACTTCAGAGCTATGCATTATTTAATAGGTTCACCACTTCAAAAAGTGCATCAATTAAAAAGAGATACATTCAACAGCTAGTGTGATTATTACCAGTAAAGACAGGAATTCAACCAGGCATAACTCAAAAGAATAAAAGGCTGTTATCAATATAGAACATTTTACAATCTCGTTTGTGTACCTTGACTCTCAGAGTTAGCAAATAATTTAACTGGTGCAAGTCTCACACTCTCAAATTTTCATAGTGACTGTGGCCTGAAATCAACCCGTTGCCTACAACACAGACTTAACAAGTCTCCAGTGCACAGGCTGCTTCTCAGTTGAAGTGTAAAGCCAGAAGAAAGGACAGAAAGAAATCCTCCTTAAAACGATTGAAAACATATTCTACTCCAGCTTCAGAGTGCCTCAAGAAGACATTCAAGTTCTACTAGGGTGACCAGATGTCCCAATTTTATAGGGACAGTGCTGATGTTCAGGGCTTTGTCTTATATAGGTGCCTATTATCCCCCACCCCCTATTCTGATTTTTCACACTTGCTAGCTGGTCACCCTAAGTTCTACTCAAATTCCTTCCTTTCTTATGATTTTTTCAACAGTCAAACATGCACCAAAATTAATAAATAACAAGGAAGATAATAGTTTTCAAAATGATTATAGTAAGCAAATTGTTGTAGCCATGTTGGTCCCAGGATATTAGAGGGACAAGGTGGGTGAGATAATATATTTTATTGGACCAACTTCTGTTGCTTTCAAGCTACATGGAGCTCTTCTTTGGGTCTGGGAAAGGTACTCAGAGTGGAGAGGGCCCTAGAGCCCACGCTCCAGCTTGAGCCCAAATGTCTACACTGCAATTTTATAGCCCCAGAGCCCGTGACACTCTGGCTATGTCTATGTTGTGATAAAAGACCTGCGGCACCGCTACACCGGCCCAGGTCAGCTGTCTGCAGGGCTATATAACTGTGGCGTAAACACTTGAGCTCAATAGTCTCGATAGTACACAAGTGCCCGTTCCTGCACCACTGAACTCAGTGGGTTTATATGGGTTTCAATGGGCACCAAGTCTTAAGGAAATGAGATAAGACGTTTTAATGGAAGGAATCAGCATGAATATTAACAGACAATGGAACAGTAACAGTTTCAGACAGAAGCTACAGCCACTGTGTGTACTGGAAGCATCTAGCGTTCAATTTACCATTATCTGTTTACCATCAAGCAGAATTTAAAATTAAATGTTAGCTGACCAATCACTTCCAACTGAGTTTATTGATTAGAATTCATTCATCCGTCCATCCAAATTGACAAGTGTAGATGTGGCAGGCTCACCTTTCAACTGTTTATACTGTAGAACATAATAAAGCACACTGAAAACAAAGAATAGTATGTCAACACAACTCTTGGACTGAAGTGATCTACCAAAACTGGTAACTAGTCTGAATAGAAAAAATATCACCTTGTGAAATGTACAGGAGTGATTAAGATTTCAAGAGAAGAGACAATGCTTCGTAACACTTCATTTGACTAGACATGCAAATCAAATCACTAGTTTATTACAAGCATATTTTCCCATTTAGAGAAATTATCTGGTCCTCCTACAAATGGATTTATATTTAAACGTTTCATTTGATTATCTTGGAAATATGCAAAGTGGGTCAGATCTAGTATTGAAGAACATAGAATTAAATACAGAAAAAAGATTAGCAATGACAAAAAATAAAGAATTAAAACATAGCCAACATGCCATTCTCGCCTCATTCCAACAGACTTTATTTTTCAGTCATAATCAGTTTGACAAAGTACTACTTGTAATGTTTTGGGGGTGCTTGTCACAGTAAAACATCATGGGCCTGGTGGTCAATTGTTTTGCAGCTTTGCGTAGTCATTTATACACATGCGGAGTGAGTGCAAAATGGTATCACATCAGAATGGTAGCATTTTACAACCACTGTGCACATACATAAATAATACCACAAGGTGCAAAGCAAGAGTGAATCTAGCCTGAGTATAACTTTCATGTTATTTTTATATTTAACCTCCTTTTTTCACTAAGACCAAATTGAAAATATTTCTAGAAAGGTTATTGTATCCCATTAGGTGAAGATATGTACCCTCTTTGCATATTGGGCATGACCCAAACCCTTTGAAGTCCATGGAAGCAGGCTCATTTTGCATGCATAATGTATAGCTTGTTATATTTTCAGACTTTCTGAGTCAAATTCATCCATGGTGTAATTCCATTTAAGTCAGGGGAGTTAAACCGAGGACGAATCTGGAAAGTATAAGTCTGTAACTAGTTAAACAAAAATTGGACTCATTATGTCCATCCAACAGCTGTGAAATTTCACAAGTTGAAAACATCAGTGGACTTTGGAATAGGCCTCATGTGAGAAGGGGGTCATATTATCACTAGCATGTGACATATCTCATTGAAGCTAAAAGGCACAGTCCCTAATTCAGCAAGGCACGTCAGCACATGCTTAAATATGTAAGAAATCTGACATCTATTCACTATTAACTTTAAGCAAATGTTAAATGTCAATCAAATGTCAATAAAACTTCAGTCCTTAATCACTTTAAGTGCTTTTCTGAATCAGGCCATAGTGCATACCTCATTTTTATATATAAGTATGTTTACGCCAAGAGATATTTCTTCCATTTGGAATTTTTAGCACAGTAGATTTTAATAAACTGTATGATATCACTTTAAATAGCATGACATATGAGGATGTGAATATATCTGTCTCAAACTGCTCCCCAAAAAACTGTGGAACTAAAGTACTCAAGAGTATATGCCAAGTCTATCTTACATTCTTGACTGTAGCTGCTTGTGTTTCAATTAAAACACTTACTTTAACAAATACATGTCTGCAGATACATGTATGCAACATTTACAGTAACTGCACCACAGCTGAGGACGATGAGTAAATATTTCAAGTGAACTGGCCTAACATTTATCCCAGGCTTTGAACAGTGAGTTCTCAGCTAGTGGGGCAACATAGTACAATTGTCCCCTTTTTTGGTCAAAACGCTTCCTAGATGAGGATCCATTTGTCCCAATGTGGAGCAGGTACACATCCAATATAAAACATTGGCCTGTGAAAGTATCCCTGGGATTCCCTGTTATGCCTTTCAGCTCTCAGATCTGATGGTAAAATAATACAGGTGTGATAGCCAATTTATAAAACTTCATACCCTTAGAATTTTTGTTTTCAAAATATCCAGCATGATTAGCCTGATTTATGGTCTAGTTACTTGTCAGATACTCACCCCAAGACAGAAAAAATTCTTAAAAGGACAACTCTGTTTTCTTTTAGAAAGATCATATATTTAATAATGGTCCTAACTTCTAGCAGATTAGATGAGACTCTATATAGGGGTATAACTCCTGACAGACTCTTCCCTTTTAAGAAAACAGTTTCCCTGAGATTAAATTTAACTACTGAGTTCTAGATCCTTGAAAATACTAAGTTATGAAGCAAACATTGACAACCCTGGGCCAAATCCTGAGCATCTTACACACATGAGAAGCCCCTTTTGCTCTACTGCAGTCAGTGGCGCTATACATGTAATCTGTCCACTGGACTAAACAGTAGGGCAGTAATTATATTAACAAGTACACAGTTTGAGTGAAATCCCATAGTGTTTGCCCAGGGCTGATGTACTGAATGATTCCTGCAAGATGCTGAGAACTTGCAACGCCTAGTGTAGCCAGTGAGAGTTGAGAGTGCTTAGCACTTTGCAAGAGGCACCCCACATCTCAAAGAATAATGCCTTCTATCATTGCTCAATGCTTTGTTTGAGAAATAACTAGGCAAGAACTTCTGATTTTGGCCCTTTATTTATGAAAATGGAAATGCCACAGTCATATTACTTATTATCATGATAGTTGGTATTTAAATGAAGAGTAGAAAACTTTACCTACCTTAAAAAGTCTTAAAATATTAGCAACCATGATGGATACAGAACTTGCAGCAGCACCTATTACACCTGATATCTTGTCTGGCTTAGTGAAAATAGGTGGGTCTCCATTAGCACATTTCACATCTGAACCATCTTTCTCTATCAAAGCTTGCACAAACGTTAAGGACTGCTCCAATGCATAAGTGTCCCTGGAACAAGTATCTAGGATCCGGACACCTAAAGTGATATTGGCAAGAAGATCGGGGTCCTTATTGATCTGATCTATTGCATATAGCATTGCCTCTAGTCTGTGGATCCCCTTCTCCTTCTTCAGCTCCCCACAAGGCACCCCTCTATCCCCTTTTGCATGGACAGGGAACAGTCCTCCCAAGATGATGTCCCCATCCAGTCGAATAGAGTGGGCATATTCCTGGCCATGAGTTCTTTGCATCATACTGAGTATCCAGTAGAATTTGGCTGTTAATAGGAAGAAACAATGGCAGGAGACGAGCCGCTTTCCTTCGTATACCATTTTTCCCGCAGACGTTGTTGCTATCCAAGACCCGAAGTTCCTTCTTGCTAAAAGAGGAGGTGGACCATTTGAAGCAGCACCTTCTGAAAGCTACCATCAGTGCCCAATAAGTAACAATATAGAATTGTGCCACAAGTAGAAAATAGATCTCAACAAAAGTTCTTAAAATATGTTTTACAAAAAACGTCCATCAGTACCATGGGTTAATTTGTTTTGTGGTGAGGTGTTTTCAGCTATTGTAGATTGAAGTTGAAATATAGATTAATATCTATGGCTCTGATGCTGGAAGGAAGTCAACGACTCATGTCCTTGCATTTTGCCCTGCAGCTGAGGTACTCCTGAAAAATCAGTGAAAAATATTATTTAGTTCAGCAGTTTTGTGCTTGTCAACAGTATTTACTTTGGAATATGAGTTACATTGCATAGGTTTTACTTTCCACATTATGTAAGGGACTAATTCTTGGCCCACTGTGAATTTGAACACCTGGTTGCACTGTACTAAAAGCTGAGAGATTGATGATAGCAGCAAAGCAGAAGCAACACTGAGGTAACAAAGCCTAGCTTGATACTCAGTCAGATCAGTAATTTTTATTTACAATTGCACTGCATGAAACATTTAGATACAAAGACTATATACCTCTTTGGGTTTTGTTCTGCAATATATTAAATCTCACAATATATTGTATTGGACCCATTCATCCTATCACAGTCTAAGGCTCTTCCCCTGCAAAGATTTACACTTAGTAGTCTCATTGAATTCAGCAGCCTACTAATGTGCATAAACTTAAGCACACACTTGAGTTTTTGAAGCACTTGATAGTAATGGTGTTACTTCTCTGGCACAACTCATTTTCTGTTCAGTTCCATGTACATCTATAGTGCTCCATAAACAATAATAATTTCAAACTCTGAATATAGTTAATGGGAAAATAATAAGTTCCCAAGCCAAAGTTTCGCAATATATTTGACCAGATAAGGTATATATTTTCAATTATATTTTACTTAATTTGAGGCCCGACATTAACAGGGCCTCCGTTTTGTGCTTGGATTTGAGTGTGCAAAATTGGGGTGAAATCCTTGCTTCACTAACACCAATTGAAAAACTCCCATTGATTTGAATGGGGCCAGGAATTCACCCTGTATCTAAAAATCAGAGTGACACTATCTTAAATATTTTAAGGTATCTATTAGCTTGGTATCTAAGCACCAGTAACTAACTTTGTTAACTTGATTGTGTTAGTTTTTTAGACATTTAAATTACCTAATTAGCACCTGTATTTTAAAAAGTCTAGCACCAAATGCATTTTGTTACAAGTACCAAGGATATCATAATTGGGGGGAGGGGTTGAGCCCCTTTTGTCTTAATATGACTTGCTATAATATAAATAAAAATGTGATTCTATAATCCCTTAAACTGATCATCTTCCACTAAATATTATTTTGTTCCTCAATTTTCTCAAAACAAATTTTACTCAAATCACAGAAGCTACAGAAGAATTCTAAAATAATGGATGTTTGAAGGCCTGTGAAAAAGATTGGTTGTAGAGTGTCATCTAAGTAGAAGTAGCTCACCAAGATCGGTAACAAAACAAAGACTTGAAATTGAACCATGTATAATTGCTGTGAATAAAAGGGAATATTAAAGTGCCGAAGTGCATGAAGCATAAAACTTTCAATGCCTCTAAATATTTAGTTTGTTTGAATTTACTTGGGGATTGAATCTAAATGGATCAAAATCTGTGCTGACTGACATAATCTCATTGGCCTCTCTGTAAATATACAAGATATAAATGAGTACAGGCTTTAGCCCAATGAGTTTATTTTCAGCTTTAAAGATGGTAGGACAAAATTTGCTCTCAGTTACCCAAGTACAAATCTACATTGGAGTCAGTTGAGTTGATCCCGATTTACATCAGAGTAACTGAGGGCAGAAATTGGCTCAAAATATATTGGTGAGTACAAGAGAACCATTAACCAATCAGAACTGATCATCTTAACATCTAAAGTAATCTACAGAGATACTTCTTTACTGATCCCCTGTTCATTATGAACAGCCACGTCTTTAGACTATACATACTAGCACCACTTTTCAAGGATTTCAGAATCAGTTCTTTGAATTAACAAAATTTAAAACAGCTCATATTTAACAATATGCTGAAATTTTGGAGGCAAGAGTAGAGAATTTAAAATGTCTCAGAATATTCATAAGAAAACTGCTTCTTTTTTTCCATGTGTCATTTGGCTGCATGGTTAGACCAAAGTCCATTTCTAATGAAGAATATTCTACTCAGAAATTGAAGCGTCAGAAATAGGTATCAGTCCTTATACACATGTACAGTGGTAGGTCAAACACAGTGGACTTGACTTCTAAAGGATTTTTGGGAGTACAAGTAGGCCCAGTAGCTTATCTAGGATGAGTAAATTTAGAATAATTGGAAGGTTAAAAAAAATCTCATAATAAGCATTTTGCAATACTACATAATTCTTGAGTATTAGTCATCATGCATTCTATCATTCAATATTGTTAATTTTCAAAAAGAAGTGTGTATTTCATGATGTTAATGGCCATAACTTGCCTATAAAATGGAAGGGAAATTCATTATAAAGCATTAATTTTAAATTTTAATAGATTTTGTCTTATTGTATGTCTTCTAAGAAATCAAAGCTTTTATTATATTGCCTAATTTATTCGTATCACATCACTTTGGCTATATTGATTAAGTTTTACAACTATGTTGTTGTGAGCCTGTATAGCTAAGTAGAAAGTTTTATTTAAATTCATTTCATTTTTATCAATGATTTTTACTTATATGAAAAAATATTAACCTTCTGTGCTATAAATCCAGACAATTGTGTTTCATGTTCAGAGTTTCCATTCAAAGTACAATATAATCCCTTTCTGACTGACCATAAATCTGGATTAATCCAAATGTGTTCCCAATTTACCAGGTTTTTTATAGTGGTAGTCAGTGCTCACTGGGAAATAACTTCAGAGAAGAAATGTACATATCTCCTCAGCACTGAGCATATAGATTCAAGAGGAAGTGCAACACACAGCAGCACTTCAAGTCAACATAAAAGATCACAGGTTGCTTGCTCTTAATTGCCTTAAAATTGTATCCGGTAGTAGCTGAATTTAAGTGCTTTTTAAAGCAAAGTTTACATTACAAATTTCCATAGATTATCATGTACATTCATTTTAATACATAAATAGGTGTGGTGAGGGGGGAGATGGAAGCTTTTATCACGGAACTAGGATAATGTTTAACTTCTGAAAGTACTTCCTTCAGCAATCACCCAGATCTTTAAGAATATTACTATTTCTTGTTTGGTAAAGCATGGTTATAGAAGATTCGAGCTCAGTACAAACTGGAGTTCAGTGTTGTACTAAGCAAGGTCTCATGAATACTGCAATGACAGTGTGCGCACATGCGCACTATGTAATAAGACAGTTCATTATTCTGATCACAAACTCATTACTTCTACACTAGTCAGTCTCGTTACTGGAGTTCATTAATATAAAGAACTCTAAATAATAAGCTGAAATGATAAATAATTAAATGGATTAGGCAGTGGCTTTATTTTGGTAACAAAACTACTGAAAGAGTGACCTTTAATTTACAGTAGTGTCAGTAAAATGAATACAAATATATGACGAGATCCTCCCACAAAAAATATTCTTAAAATCACATATGCCCACGCTGTGATTTCAAGTAGCACTCTATGCATTACAAATAGGGAAATATGTTTCCTCTAGTTCAGTGGTTTTCAAACTTTTTTTCTCCTGACCTAGTTGAAGAAAATTGTTGATGCCCATGACCCAATGGAGCTGGGGATGAGGGGTTTGGGATGTGGGAGGGGCTCAGAGCTGGGGCAGAGTTGGGGTGCAGGGGTGAGGTCTGCGGGGTGGGGCTGAGAATGAGGGGCATGGGGTGCAGGAGGGTTGTCTGAATTTGGGGGGGCTCAGGGCTGGGGCAGAGGGTTGGGGTGCAGGAGGGGGGTCAGGGCTCTGGGCTGGGGGTGCAGGCTCTGGGGTGGTGCTGGGGATGAGGGGCTTGGGATGCAGGAAGGGGCTCCTGCTTTGGGGGGGATTCAAGGCTATGGAAGGGGATTGGTGCACGGGGTTGGGGTGCAGGATTACCTCAGGCAGCTCCCGGTCAGCAGTGCAGTGGGGGTACTAAGGCAGGCTTCCTGCCTGTCCTGGCACCGCAGACCACACTGCGCCCCGAGAGCAGCCAGCAGCAGGTCCGGCTCCTAGGCGAAGGCATGCAAGCAGCTCCCTGTGGCTCTTGCTCGCACTTCCCGCCCAGCTCCCATTGGCCAGTGCTCGCAGCAGGGGCAGCGTGTGGAGCCCCCTGGCTCCCCCGCCTAGGAGCTGGACCTACAGCTGGCCGCTTCTGGGGCGCAGCGTGGTGTCAGAACAGGTAGGGACTAGCCTGCCTTATCTGAGCAGCACCGCTGATGGGACTTTTAACGGCCCGGTCGGTGGTGCTGACCAAAACCACCGCGACCCAGTGCCTTACATTCCGTGACCCAGTACTGGGTTTGAAAACCACTGATCTAGTTTCATGGATCTCGATGACCTGTTCGACAGTTTAAAGACATGACTCTTTACTGGGACTGTGTGAAAAGAGCAACTTTTTTCTATAAGAAAATATTGACGATTATGTTTGAGGCAATTTCACATTTCCTGGATTTCACTTTTCACAGCATTTTGAAGAGCTGATGAGGTTTTCATTAAATCATATCAAAGTTTTGTTTTTAAAAAACAGTATTTTTGAGAAAAGGAGAGGCTATTTTTGCTCAAATGTATCTTCTTTTCAAGTGATAACCCACAAAATTGTTCAGATTTATGAAAAATTGATTTGGTTTCATAAAACGAGAATGTAAAAACCTTCCATTCCAAACTTTTGGGGAGAGGATCTTGCAAATATTTTTGACTTTCCTCTTTGTAATATGAAAATAAGATATTTATAGTAACAGACTGTTATCTGCCTAGTTTTTATGCTAACACCAGGGCAGGCTCTGGCTTTTTTGCCGCCCCAAGCAAAAAAAAAAAAAAAATCCTGCAGCCTGGCCAGAGCGGCAAAGCAGGAAAAAAAAAAAAAAAACCTGCGGAGCGGCCGGAGCCAGGGTGCAGGGAGACTCCCTGTGCTGCAGACATGCCCCGGCTAGTGAGGGGGTGGGGGAAGGAGTTGGGGGGAGAGAGAGAGAGAGAGAGAAGGGGAGCGGCCAGGGCTTCAATGAGGCACTTGCCACTCGGCCCCAACCGCCACACCGGCTGCCGGGAGGGCTCCGTGCCGCTCCGTTCAGCGAGGAGGGAAGGACGCGGGCTGCCCTGCCGGGCTTGCTACAGACCTGACACTGGCTGGGGCAGACAGAGTGTGCAGCCCGCTCCCAGCAGGGTGCTCCCATCCTCCGCACCACCACCCCCTACAGGGTGGCCGGATCGGCGAACAAAACAAACAAACAAAAAAAAGCAGCCGTGCTGCCCTAGGATTGGGCAGAATGCCGCCCCGTAGAATCTGCCACCCCAAGCACGAGCTTACTCGGCTGGTGCCTGGAGCCAGCCCTGGCTAACTCTCATATTTTCCTGGGAAATATTTTCTCTTACAGTGCACTATATTCAGTGATGAGAAAATATGTGAAGAGAACTATATATCATGTAAAGGTGTTGCCAGTTGAACACAACAATTTGAATTTCATATAAAAGCAGATTCTTTTTGTTAACAATGTAAGTGGATTGTAGAAGTCTTAGGCCCTCACTCTTAAAACCCTAACTTGAAGGAGTACCTTAGGTTCTGGAACTAGAGGTGCTGCCGCACCCCCAGCTTCAAGTGGTTTCCATTATATACAGGGTTTACAGTTTGGTTCAATGGCCCTCAGCACCCCCACTATACAAATTGTTCCCGCACCCCTGAGGAGTACTCCTTATTTATAGTAGTCCCATTTACTTCAGTCCTATGAGTAAGGATTTCATCACTTCTTCCTGCTGAGGGTACCCTTTACACAATAAAAAAACCAAGGCAAGTCACCATCAGCATCCACTCCATATGAACTATTTTTTCATCATACGGCATGGGAGAAACGTCTCAGATCAGTCTATTTCAGACTCTTCTCAAGGCAACTTCAAGTATCGCCAGAGCTTCTGCCTTCACATCCTACCCTGTGAATCTCCATCTTTTAAACAAGCTATCTTTAAAAACCAAAACAAATCCTCTCCAAGTGTGGGCCTAATAAAAGGTTAAAGCTAATACACAAATCTTCCAAAGGAAAATCATAGTAAGCATTTCTCTCTGTCCCTGACTGATCTTACAACTGAACAAACTCTATCAATATTCACACCTTTCAGACTTGATTTTTCACCCCTGGTCTAACAGGTGAAGAAGACCAGTGAAATTTTCCAGGTCAGCCTAGAGTAGTTTCTTCACCAGAGTTCAAATCTCTGGCCATCAGCTGTAGCTGTAGTTTAGAGCAAGATTCCGTGCTTCAACCAGGACCTGGAACACCCTGACAGGGACAGTGGGGAACTCAAATGTAAGTGCAGAATAGTGGGGGGGGTTGTTTTTTTTTTTTTTTTGTTTGTTTTTTGCAACAGCTCTGAGAAATATATTTGTCCCAGAAAAATAATTAGGTGGCACAGGAAAGTTAATATTAAAAGGAAAATCTGCTTGTGCCTAATACACTGTCAAAATTGCTCAAGAATAATTTCATCCCAACATAAAAATTACCATCCTAATACTGCCAAGGTCATTGTCAGCTTGGGTTACGGGCTGTATAAGTGCCAATACACAGTCAAAGCTGCCTATGAGCAGGTTTAATTTGCACATCCAATATCTCAGTTGAAACATTCAGCGTCCTCATTTGCTTTCTTTGTGGCAGATCTTTCCTTTCCCTCTTCTTTACTGGCTGCCTTTATATTAATAACGATACTCTGTACTTCTGTAGCCCTTTTTCATCCCAGCACCTCAAAGTGCTTAAACATTAAGTAGATCTTTTAGACTAGTTCCACCTGGAAGGGTCCTCTACTGCATAGTGAAAAGGTCCAGTAACCATTTCAGCAGTGAAATAGGATAAGCTGCATTTCACCAATTTTTCCAGCTAAACTACACAAAAATCAACCATTATCTAGGGTGTTAGCCTTCTTAGCAGGGAGCTCTCTATTGTTCTCTACTTTTACTTAACTAAGCCATTTTTATCTTCCCACACTCACGTCTACCATACCAATTAGCTTCTGTTTTTGAGGAATTCTATTAAAACACTAAGCTAAGCTATCCCCACTATTCCTGGCGTCTTTCATTATCATTAGCAGCTGTAGTATTTTAACTGTTTTACTACCCACCAATCTTCCTTAGAACCCAAATAGTGGTGTGCAAGGTAGTTATGCAAATGACCAGATTAGAACCAAATGCTCCTGTTGTTCATTACCGTTAATTAAAAAAAAAGAATCTAACGTGAAATAAACAAACTTTCCGCTATTTGGTTATACATGATCAGCAGCCTCTATGCACAGCTACAGGCGATTTCTTTTTCTCCTTAAATTAAGTGGTCACTTTTAATGGGACAGGTTATTACTGAAGAAAAAACAAATATTATTTTAACGAATCCCCAATTCCAAAGGTCAGAAGCTTTCCAACGCCAAATGCCCATCCTGTGCCGAGTCTGCGTGCAATTCGGATCGGTTAGCGATTTTCATTGGTGGTTGGGGGGAGGGTTATGCGTTATTCACGCAGCCCTTGCAAACACTTATGACTCTCACATTAAACACATGCACAATGCTGTGAAAAGACTCATCATCCAGTGGGAGAGCTAACACTTCCCAAACAGAGGTGAGATTACTTTGGAGAGGTGCAGATTCCTCTCTATTAACAGCCTTATTTTGGGTTGAGTATTGTGAGAAACATCAAGGAAGTAGAGGGATCCCCCCCCCCCCCACCCCCACCCGGTCCCCCCCCATATCTATACCCCCCGCAGGTACTTGCAACCGGATTGAAGTAATTCATGTTGGCTGTCAGGGGGATCTGTTATATCTTGCGCAGTTTGGTGGCTGTTTCATTGACACAAGCCGGCACGTGCCAGCCAGCCAGTATCTTGTGGGGTTCTAGTATATATTTTCAGCAGCTTCGAACAGGCTGCGAGGGATCTTCGCGCTGTTTCGCTGAGCAGATGGATTTGGGTTCAGTATTGCTAAGGGGGCTTTCTGTCTTCTAACAAACATTCCGCCCGGCTCCTTTCTGGTAGTGCCTGGGGTTCGAATTACCTAACGCTGGGGAAAGGGGACAGAATCAGGCTGCTTTTAAAAAAAAAAAAAAAAGAAAGAAAAGAAAAAAACAAAAGCTACTGAAAATAACAGAAAGAAGGGAATCCTTGGTGCCCTTACCTACGCGTCCCAGCCCTAGATATCCCCACCCTGCTAGAATAGAAGTTTGTGGCAGCAGCTTCCTGCACTCATCCAGTGTTTATTACTATGCATTTAATAAACAAGTTAAATACTTTATGTGATTTTATCCGCCCAGCGCGCAGAAACCGAAACAAACAAGGAGGTGGAAAGCTCGGGTGCTTCTAAGGGAAAACTTCCCCTCGTTGTGGTTTATAATAGGATGCGTTTAAAGGAGGAAGGGGGGAATCTTGAAATTCAGGGCTACAAATGTCCTTGCTAGGATAGTTCTTTGCTCGTTGTGTATTTTTTTTTTTAACGTGCCGTTTAATTCGAGCTGGTTTTAGGAGGCAATTGACAATAAAATCCCAGGCTATTTCAAGCCCCACAGATCAAGCAGATACTAGTCTCTAGCAGAAGATATTAACTAGGACAAAACTTGCATTGACGCTTATTTGTTGACTTCCCTCTCTCCTTCTCCCCTGCCCCCCCCCCAAAAAAATGGTACAAATACCTTGAGCCTCCATTCGATCAAAAATAGTTGCATGTCCGTATTGCTGAGAAACGGTGGAAGAAGTCCCGGGAATTAATCAAAGCCGCCCTAACCTACCGTTGGGAAATAGCATTCGGTAATTACCCTACAATCCGCGTCTCAGCGATCTTCCCCGGTACCGTCAGCTGAAGGAGCCGCTGCTCAGACCGGGACAGGTAGCCAGGAGAGCTATTTCAATGCTGCTGCAGAACACTGTAGAGCAGCCAAGCAAAACCAGCCCGGATGCCTCCTCGCCCACCAAAAACACCCCGGAAAAAAACTTTTAGGGACCGCTTCGAGCTCAAACCTCAGTGCTGATCTCTTAGCCCAACTGCTTTGCCTTTCACCCGCAAGGGCTGAGCTCTGGATTGCCCCCTCTTGGCATTTGAAATGAATCTAAGCAAAGGACCATTGTTCGCCTCTCCCCAATCGCCAGCCTGGGTTTGGATACCCCGATTAATTTCCTCCCCCTCGCAGTAAATCAAATCACCAAACTCCAAGAATGGGCCAACTTGATGCATCCAACACTCGGATAAATAGCTGCAGCCCCCGCGCTCTTAGCATAGTGGGGGCTCTGGCTCCCCGCACACACACACACTCCCCCCGGGTCTTACCCTGGCTCTGGAAGAAGCTGCTGGGAAGGAGCCGGCTCGGTGGCTCTCAGCCCCATTTCAGTGCATGCCGGCGCGCGAGGAGCTGCACTTGTAGCTGTTCTTGGTGCTGAAAGAGGCAGCGATTCCAGAGCACGACGCGAAGTCTCTTCCATGTGAATAACAAATACACCCACTGGCAGCCGCTATTGGTCTGTCTAACTCTCCTCCTAATCCACCTCTTATCAGGCACTCAGCCTGGCCAGGGGCAAAGGGAGCTTTCCCTGCGCGGGATCTCGCAGGATAATCCCCGCCGTTTAGCGCCAAGCAAATCACATCTGGGATGCAGAATAAACCAACCCCGCCGATAGGAAGCCCCCTGGATCTGGCTATGAAGGCTCAGACTCGGGTACCCCGCCTCCCATGTCTTACAAGCTTTCGCCTCCTTTTGCACACACTGCAGTTAACACATACACACACCTTTCCCCAGGGCGGCGGTCTGAGACCACAACGTTTAGGTAAACAAGGGTTTCTATCAGGTTTGAGTTGCAGTAAAAGCCAATTATGGTTGGGGGGAGGGAGGGAGATAAGGCGGGGGAAACATATGGGCTCCTAAGGAACATGGCTGTTAACATCTCTTCCCTGGGCTGGGGCTAAGTCATTCAGACACAGCGAGGGAACCCTTTGGGCGGGGCATTCCTGAGGCTCCGGGTGGTGCTGGTGCTGGTCTGTGATCAATAAATAATAATCACCGGGCCATCGAGGAACACGTGGCCGGCGCGTGGAAATTAACAAGCAACTGGCCGCAGGCGGCTGTCAGAACATCACTGCTCTCACCTCAGTTGCCCATCAAAGTTTGCAGATGCCTTAAGTGGCCGCATCTTGGCCTCTGTACCCAGAGGCTCCCCTGAGGGTGGGGGGCTTTTCTCCAGCACCAGCGTTAGCAGGGAGGAGGGTGCTGGGACAGACGGGGGGGTTTCTCTATCTTGTATCGCGGCCCCCCGCCCCTGGTGCTTGTGCCCGCTTGGGGGGTGAGGGGCAGTAACGGGACGCCCCAGCTTTGCTTTCCTCTCGGGATCGGCGTTCAGGGTTCCCGGGGGTGGCAGGCGTCGGGCGAGTCGGGATGTGTCAGCTGGAAGCCCCGCGCCAGGCTGTTCCCCGCCCTGCGCGCTGCTGGGGTTTCTCCTGCTCCCGCTGAGCGGGCCGGGCCGGGCCTGGCCTGGTGAACAGGCTCCATCTGGAGGCAGCGGCTGGGAATTGCAGGCTCCGGAGCTGGGTGAATGTGACGCACCGAAGATCCCTCCCTCCCTCCCGCCACAGAGCCTGGGGCTGACGCGCACACAGGCGGGGCAGAGGCCGAGCTGCGCACGGGACGGAGGCAGCGGGACAGGGCACCACGGAAATTAAAGAGCAGGGCTGAGCCAGGGGGCAGAGCAGGGGTTATGGCAACAGGACAGGAAGAGGTGCAACGGGCCCGTGGAATTAATTACAGCCCTCCTCCCCCGTCCCTTGTAACTTTCTGTTTCCTTTGGGTTCAAGTGAGGAGCAAGAAATCTTTATTAAATGCTGGTGCTCAAAGGCCTGCTGGTAGGATGACCAGACAGCAAATGTGAAAAATCAGGAGGGGTTGGGGGTAATAGGAGCCTATATAAGAAAAAGACCCCAAAATCGGGACTGTCCCTATAAAATTGGGACATCTGGTCACCTTACCTGCTGGGAACAGGGTGCAGGGCTCAGTTCCAGGGTGGTCTTGCACGCTGTGCATATTGGGGGTGGGGGAGAAGGGGGGTTTTATATATAATGCTGTAATGAGGCCAGCTGAGGCTGTCATCCTGGGCTTTGTCATTTGTTACTGCTTGGCTTTGTGCAGTAATGGCCTGCCCCAGGCAAGCTGGAGGGCACTGCCAGCCCTTGCTGGGTCTTCTGAGCCTGTAATTGCTATCCTGTAATGGTTCACAAATATCTGCCCTGGAAACTTCATGTACTGTTATCCTGAATATGCTGTGCCATGCTGTCATGGAGGATTTGGGTGTTGGGGAGGGTGTTAATCCTTTGCTAACAATGAGAAAATCAGGGTGTTGGGCTAGCTTCTGTTAGTGATGCCGTGTGTTAGAAATCTAGGACATACTTACATGGGCTAAACTAGCATTTCTCAAACTGATGGTCCTGACCCAAAAGGGAGTCAACAACGTTATTGTAGGAGGAGAATTTTTGTATTTCTGTTCTAGATATTAATACCCACATGCCATCCTAGCAACAACTAGGAATCCATCTTGGCTGCCTTTCTTCCCCCTCCTTAGGGATAGTTTCCCGCCCTTTTTGCCAAAAGGTGGGAAACCGGGCAACCATGCAACATGCAATCTGCCCAGTAACAGCAAGGCATATAAGGGCTAGCTCATCTAAAGGAGGGTGCTGTCCATCTGAGTGGCAGAGTGCTGTACTCAGGTTCATAAGGCAGAGCACCACGCCTTAGGGTTGTGGGAGGGTTTAACACATTTGCACGCAAGGGTGAGCTGCCACCCTCTCATCTGGATCTTACTTATACCCACAACGCCGCAGGGAAGAAGGAAGAAGAATCACCAGCACTAAACAGAGTTACCACCTATCTGTTGCCTGAGGTCCACTTCTCACCCTGCCGAGTCACCTGGTCGATCCCGATCTGCTCCGTGAGGTCAGGAGGCTCCAGATAAGCTGCAAGATATAGTAGAGACCTTTTGAGTCCTCCAAACCGCTCACCTGGAACCCATCTTGGGTAGGAAGTAAAACCTTTTGGTCACAGTCAGTATAGTTATAGTGTCACCGTTGCCTATTTACTTTACTTACCTGTGTTGGGAGTTCTTTATAGCATACCCAGTTTACTTACCTTGTTGAACTGTTGTTAGTCTAATAAATGTACCTGAGTTTTACTCCTGCACTCTTGTTGGTTTTTATTTTGGGCAAGCTTAAACTGCGATGATAGATGCGGATAGGGAGATGAATCTCTCGACTGATCTCCGGCCATCCTAAAATCAGTCAACAGCGGTATTGCCACCTTTACTTCTGTGCTGCTGCTGGCGGCAGCACTGTCCCCAGAACTGGGTGGCTGGAGAATGGCGGCTGCTGGCCGGGAGCCCAGCTCTGAAGGCAGAGCCACCGCCAGCAGCAGTATAGAAGTAAGGGTGGCATAGTATAGGAGTTGAAGTGGTTTCCATCATATACAGGGTTTACAGTTTAGTTCAGTGGCTCTTAGCACTCCCACTATAAAAATTGTTCCAGCGCCCTTGCCCTTATAACTTTTAGCCCAGTTGTTAAGGAACTCCTCCAGGATGTGAGAGGCTCCGGCTCAGTTCCCCCTCTGCCAGATGAGGAGAAGGGAACATACGTTTCCCAGACCTCAGTGAGTGCCCTCGCCAGTGTAATAAGCAAACATACAAGTACAGAGCTGTTTACTAGATTTCTCACAAGAAGAGGCACCGAAGATAAGGTTTCCTACCTTCTATTTTTCAGAAAAAAATAAGTTACAATGGTTTTGTTCAGTGAGGTTGAATGATAAATTCTGCCTTTTGTATCTCTAACTATTTAGACACACACACACACTCATCCAGCTTCTATTGCAGCTAATGGCAGTTGGAGAAAGGCTTTAGTTATTAGTAAGTTTGGGCAAATCTTCTCTTTGCCTGATTCAAAGGAGGGATTTGAATCCACATCTCCTATCTCCCAGTTGAGTGTCTTAATCACCCAGCTATAATGTCATTCTCACTCTCGCCTTCTGGCCAATGTGTTTATACAAGAACGTAAGAACGGCCATACGGTCAGCTCAATGGTCCATCTAGCCCAGTATCCTGTCTTCTGACAGTGACCAATGCCAGGTGCCCCAGAGGGAATGACCAGAACAAGTAATCATCAAATGATCCATCATCAGTCGCCCATTCCCAGCTTCTGGCAAACAGAGGCTAGGGACAGCATCCCTGCCCATCCTGGCTAATAGCCATTGATGGTTCTATCCTCCATGAACTTACCTAGTTCTTTTTTTAACCCTGTTATACTCTTGGCCATCACAACATCCTCTGGCAAAGAGTTCCACAGGTTGACTGTGCGTTGTGTGAAGAAATACTTCCTTTTGTTTGTTTTAAACCTGTGCCTATTAATTTCATTTGGTGGCCCCTAGTTCTTGTGTTATAAGGAGTAAATAACACTTCCTTATTTACTTTTTCCACACCAGTCATGATTTTATAGACCTCTATCATATCGTCCCTTAGTCATCTCTTTCCCAAGATGAAAAGGCCAAGTCTTATTAATCTCTCCTTATATGGAAGCTGTTCCATACCCCTAATCATTTTTGATGCCCTGTTCTGTACCAATTCCATATATCTTTTTTGAGATCCGGTGACCAGGACTGCATACAGTATTCAAGATGTGGGCGTACCATGGATTTATAGAGAGACAATATGATATTTTTGTCTTATTTTCTACCCCTTTCCTAATGATTGCCAACATTGTTTGTTTTTTTGACTGCCACTGCACATTGAGTGGATGTTTTCAGAGAACTATCCACAATGACTCCAAGATCTCTTTCTTGAGTGATAACAGCTAATTTAGGCCCCATCATTTTATATGTATAGTTGGAATGATGTTTTCCAATGTGCATGACTTTGCATTTACAACATTGAATTTCATCTGCCATTTTGTTGTCCAGTCACCCAGTTTTGTGAGATCCCTTTGTAACTGTTCGCAGTGTGCTTTGGAATTAACCATTTTGAGTAGTTTTGTATCATTGGTAAATTTTGCCACCTCAGTGTTTATCCCTTTTTCCAGATCATTTATGAATATGTTGAAAAGCACAGGTCCCAGTACAGACCCCTGGGGGACACTGCTATTTACTTCTCTCCATCCTGAAAACTGACCATTTATTCCTACCCTTTGTTTCCTTTTAGCCAATTACTGATCCATGAGAGAACCTTCCCTCTTATCCCATGAGAGCTTACTTTGCTTAAAAGCCTTTGGTGAAGGACCTTGTCAAAGGCTTTCCAAAAATCTAAGTACACTATATCTACTGGATCCCCCTTGTCCACATGCTTGCTGACCCCCTCAAAGAATTCTAGTAGATTGGTAACTTAAAACAGCTTCAACAGGAGAGATTAAAACCTGGTCTGCACCTAAAACGTAGGTCAACCTAGCTACATCGCTCTAGAGTGTGAAAAATTCACACCCCTGAGAAACACTGTTAAACTGAACTAATCTCTGGTACAGACACTGCTAGGTGGAAAAACAATTTCATCATCTACCTAGCTACCCCCTCTTGAGGGTGTGGATTTACTACATCGATGGAAAAATCCCTTCCATTGCAGCATCGCCACTGAAGCACATATAGTGTAGACATACCCCGAGAGCAAACCACCTCAGACTAGCCTATAAATCTGGTGTATAGGACTCATCTGGAAGGGGGAGATCTGAGTTTGTATCCCTGCTGCACAGTTGGGATTCAAACCTGGGTCTCCCACATCCCAGGCAGGTGACCTAATGACTGGATTAAAGGTTATAATAGACAAAACCATGGACACACAGTTTTCTGAAGCCCAAGACTGACATTTCTGATTGGCTGACAAGTTCCAAACCTTTTAAGAATTGAACTTTCTGATTTGCTGACATTCCAAACATTTTTCAGACAGAGGTGCTGGAACTATTTTTATAGTGGGGGTGCACTGAACCAAATTGTAAACCCTGTATATAATGGAAACCACTTCAGGCCAGGGGGTGCTGTAGCACCCCCAGCACTCGTAGTTCCAGCACCTATGTTTTTAGATAATATTTCAGGCACCAAATATTTCCCGATTTTTCAGTTTTCTGGCCAAACTGAAATATCAACTATATGCCCAGCTCTATAAGTGCAGGGGATTTAACCATCCCGGTAAATTGGCTACTCACCTGGGTGAAATCCATTCCTGGGTTGATGACCAGCACAAGGCCTATGTTCCACTTAAGCATTACTTTTGAGGACATTTAACTCCAAGAAGGCCCTTAATTACTTTGTGCCTCTATTTACCCTCCTATAAAATAGGTATCATACCTACTTACATCATAATGGTAGTTAGCATTGATCAATTCATGATTATAAAACACTATTATTATAAGGAACTCAGTGCTAACTATTACTAGGGCTGTTTTTTACAACCTGAGATGTGCTCACTGATATTAACTCCCTCTTGAGTATCTTTTATGAGATTTAATTTTTCAAGCAAATATCATTATGTGAGCAGGAAGATTGCAGCATCTGCAAACTCAACACTTGTGTATTATGTATTCTAACAAATTAAGTTTTTCTATGAGATGAAGCATAACAATAAAAACATGTTTAAGAATTTCAAAGTGAAAAAAAAAGAGGAAAAAGCATGGGATCTATAACCCGAGTGTGGTATCTGAAAGCAAAGGAAGCACACAGTCTTCTAAGATAGAATATATAGAGAGAAAACCTTGATTGTGACTCTTATTGCAAATAATTTTTTCAGAGATGACTGAGATACCAGAGTTGGGAGTGTGAAGCAGGGAAATAGTTATCAGGTCGCAGAGGTGTTGAGCACCACAAAACTGAATCAAGATACATGAATGAAATAGAATATTTTTAGTGCCTAACTCTCAAACTTGAATAGCCTACAATCCACAGCTATTTAAAGGGTTCAGCTATTGGAAACTACCCCTCTATTAGAAAAAGCAAAAATACACTTGAGCCCACCATTCAGTAAACAGGTTTTGAGATTCTGATGTATATTGGAATATATCCATGCCAGGATCTCTGGGTTTTGGTTTGTTTGTTTTAAATGCACATCACTAGAGTCAGACTTGCCATCTTGAGCACTGTGACGTAATTTGATGCATTTTCTTGCTACAAAAGTGAGGATTTTAAACATATGCCTCTCCATATGGTTTAAATCTGAAGGAGCGACCTCCAGAAGTAGAATACAGTGGGCTCATATGAATACAAGTGTAAGATGCATGAAGTTTATGGATCAAACCTGGTCCTTCCAGAAAATGGCAGTGTCACGAACTAGTTAAATCATCTCCAACACAAGCCAGAACTCTGCCCTTTTATTTTAACCCCTATAATTACTAATGAAATAAGAGCCAGATTTTGAGACTCTTATTTCTCTTAAATACTATCTTACTCCGCAAGTGGTCCTATTGAAATCAATGGGCCCACCTGGACAATAGCAGAGGTTCTCAATCGGGGGTCTGTGGCCCTCTGGGGAGCCACGAGCAGGTTTCAGGTGGTCCACCAAAATAAACTAGAGAGTAGGGCTGGTGTTAGAGTTGCTGGGGCCCAGGACAGAAAGCCGAAGCCCGAGTCCCGCCTCTTGGGGCTGAAGTCGAAGCACATTAGCTTTGTGGGGCCCCCTGTGGTGTGGGGGGCCCCACGCAGTTGCCCTGCTTGCTACCCCCTAATATCAGCCCTGTCTTTTAATCTACTGGATATGCAGAAAAACAGTTGTGGCACAGGTGGGCCAGGGAGTTTTTATAGCACATTGGGGGGCCTCAGAAAGCAAAAGGTTGCAAACCCCTGTAGAATAGGGCGCTGTTCAGTAAGAGGATCAGAATCCAGCCCTAATTAATTAAGCATCACAACACCCATGTAGGGAAGTACATATTATATCTATTTCACAGGGACTCTCCAGTCCAGCTCCCTCTAGGGCCGATGTGGTTCTATATACATTTAATAACTCCTCTGTGTATGAACCAACTTCTGTAGCTTCTGAAAACAGTCTCCCATTTTGTTTTTATACTAGTGAAAAAAGGAAATGTTGATATAGTGATTTTCATCCCTGAGCACTTCACAAAATGATATAAAACTAGAGAGAGCGTTTCACTCACCACTGAAATGCAGCCATCCTTGAAGCGAGACTCAGCAACAATTTATAAATCAGAGAATAAAGCCACATTATTTTTTCCCACATGTGGAGTCTAACCTTCACTTTTAAATGGCATCAGGTGGGCAGCGCTCCATTCCCTGCCCAAAAGAAAGTCACTGTAGATTGCTACCCTTCACTGATTTTCTCATCTAACATGCGCTTCAGTTGAACACTTGTGAGCAGGGCTGGCTCTGGCTTTTTGGCCGCCCCAAGCAAAAAAAAAAAAAAACCCACCCTGCGGCGCGGCCGGCATGCGGGTGCAGGGGGACGGGCTGGGGGGGGGAGCGGGCGGGAGAGAGAAAGAAGGGGGTGGCCAGGGCTACAGCAGGGGCACTGCCACGCAGCCCTTCCCGCTGCACCGCCTCCTGCTGCCTGCCGTGAGGGCTCCGCTCCGATCAGTGGGGAGGGAAGGAAGAGGACTGCCCTGCAGGGCGCTCTGGCTCTCCGCGCCGCCGCCCCCTACAGGGTGGCCGGAGCGGAACAAGAACAAAAAAAACCAAACAAAACAAAAACAAAAAAAAAGCGGCCGTGCCGCCCTAGGATTGGGCGGAATGCCGCCTCGAACAATTTGCCACCCCAAGCACCAGCTTGCTCAGCTGGTGCCTGGAGCCGGCCCTGCTTGTGAGCCTCTTCCCTCCCACCAAATTCTGCCGGAGAGTCACTGACCCTCCGTGGTTCCAGCTGCCTCTTAGGATATGACCTCGGCTTGGCTTACGTGCCTTAGTATTCCCATTGAGGTTAGGAGCAGGATTTGGCCTGCAAAGGCATGAAACTACCTAATATTCAAGCCTTGCGTTCTTGTAAGTCGTGTACATAACAGAATTTATCAGAAGATTGTTTGCTACTCTAAGTGCACAAAATGCCATGTTCTTTCAAAATGGAAAGTGTACTTATCTCAGTATGAGATAAACTAGGTTCTACTTTTATTACTGCCTATTCAATGGCAAGAAATCTAACATAAATCTGTCAAGTACACTTTGATGCACTACACTGCAAAACCAAACATTACTTTTCATGGCTTTGGTGGGTGAGGTAATATCTTTTATTGGACCAGCTTACAGTAAGCTCAAAAGCTTGTCTCTCTCACCAACAGAAGCTGGTCCAATAAAAGATATTGCCTCACGCACCTTCTCTTTTTAATATCCTGGGACCAACTCAGCTACAAAACCACTGGTTTTTGTGGATTTTCACACAAGCAGTAGAAATGTAATTTCAGGTATAATTCAAACTCAGGAATTCAGACTCCATTTAACGTAATAAAATACTGTAGAGAAAGTGATTTTTAGTTAAACAGCACAGATCCCAGTCACCTTAGATCACAACTGTATTGAGGTGTGAACATCTCTTAGCTTCTTAGGCCTACTCTAGGAAATTAGGTCAGTATAACTATGTTGCTGAGGGGCGTGCAAAATCCACTGAGTGATACAGTTAAACCAACCTAGCCCCCAGTGTAGACAGCACTAGGCCAATGAGAGAATTCTCCTGTCAACCTAGCTGCTACCTTTCAGGGAGGTGGAGTACCTATGTGGACGAGAGAACTCTCCCATTGGTGTAGGTAATGTCTTCACTGAAGCTGCACCATTGCAACAATGTACACAAGTCCTTAGTTGGGAGGTATATTTAAAACTTAGGTGCTTTTCCTCAGCTACACATATTGCTTAAGTGGGGGTGTGTGCAAGTGCAGGTGCAAGTGCAGGTTCAAATACTTAGGGTGACTTAAGATATTGGCCCTGCTCCTGGGCTATATCTGAGCTGCTCTATTTACACCATCTTTACATCCCAGGGTCTTGAGGCTAACCAAAGACCAGCCTGGTCCCTGGCATAAGCTAGAACAGCCTCAAGTCTTTTAGTAGTTTCTAAACTTCTCCAGCTGTGAGTAATACAGTCTCACTATATCGATTTAGCTTCCAAGGTCTCTTTTGAAGTTCAGTACCTTTCCTCAATAACTTAACAAGGTCTTCCATAGCCAAATCTTAGTAGGAGAGGTGTCTGGACACCACATTTGTGTCACACACAAGGCAATCTGCAGTCACTGGCTCTTCATCTTTCATGCAGAGGCTCAATAAGAACAGCTGACTGGAATGCTAGAAACAGACATTATTGTGATTTGATTAAATAGTATTAGTGCTCAGCCTAGAGTCTAGACGATGGGGTGAATTTTTTTTAAGAAGCAAAAGTTACTTCTTGCAACAATGCCAAATATCAGAGCAGACCACACGTGTCCTGCCACAAAGGAAAGACATACCTCCAGATGGGCAGTGGAGGGCCTTGGAGACTGAGGACAACTTTTCCCCTCCAGACTTCCTACTCAACTGGATCTCATCATAGGAGACTACTAGGAGACATTCACCTAGGAGCAGAGGTCACCACATTGGTAGAGGCCAATTGGCATTGTCCTCTTCTCTTTTCGTATTGTCCTTTGTTTCTTATTCCCACTCCAAATAAAACTTTATAATATTTGTGCCTAAAGCCAACATCAAACCCATTATATCTGAGAGCAATAGGGTTAGATATTGAAAGAGAAAATTTTTTGAAAAAACATTTGTGTAAGTTTACAGATAGACCCGTTGGAACTGACCAGTCCACTCTGACCAGCAACCACAGCAAAAACTAGTCTTCCTATGGTCCAAATTACTTGCAAAACAAAAATCTTTGCTAGACACTAAAAATCATGTACTGAATAGAAACACTGGATTTATGCCTCATTACAACAATCTGTAACCCACTAACCCTCGCCCTCCCCCCCCCCACAGGTTTTTTTCCTCCTCATTTCCCCCTATGACTGGAGAATTGTTAACAGGCCACTTCACCTTGAATGGTCCTTTGAAATATGTGTTAACTACTGTGCTAAACAATCTGTTCCATCTTGTATTTAGCTGTGACAGTTTATTTCCCAGACCTGAGTAAGAGCTCTGTGTAAGCTCGAAAGCTTGTCTCTCACCAACAGAAATTGGTCCAATCAAAGATATTACTTCATCCACTTGTCTCTCTTGCAAAACAAATGGTTTTTTTCTTGCCTTCAGGTGAGCGAGTCTCACTTGTTTGTTCCCTGTTCCTTGAAACTCTAGAGCCAGTGACTTTCACAGCCTCTCTTCTAAAGCCCAAAATCCCCTTACTTAAGGGAACAATCATCTCCACCTGAGGTCAGTCCCATTCCCAGTCTCTACAAAGAAAGCAAATAATTTTTATGCTAACATTTTTTTTTCTCCCTTGAGATTTCCCTACTCAGGGATAACACTTCAAACCCTTTCCCAACCAGATAGGAGGGTCTATACAATGTATCCTCACCCATAATAATTCTTCTTCTATCTATAAGAGAAAGGGAGAGCCATGTATCAATTTCAATCTCTTTTCTTCAAACAAATAACATAGTTTTTCCTATGTAATTTCTAGAGAGAGAAGCCATATAGCCTAGTGGAGCACAGGACTGGGACTCAAGACCTGATTTCTATTCCCAGCTCTGTCACTGACAAGCTGCTGGGTGATCTTGGGCAAGTCACTTCACCTCTCTGTGCTTCGGTTTCCCCATCTCCTTTGTAAAGCACTTTGAGATCTATGGATGAAGAATGCTATAAGAGAGCTACATATTATTGCTACTGACGGGACAACATGATCCCGTCCTATCTTAATCCTTCTTTATTACAGTCGCAAGAGACACTCATTTCACTTATTGTCACACTTGACATTTACTATTCATTTGAAAATGCATATACATACACATACGTCCCCTCTCCCCTCAGTGGTCTGATCTTGCACTCCTGAAATAAATAGGAGTTTTACCATGGACTTGGTGGGAGCAGGAGCAGGCCCATCATGAAACAAAACTCATCTCAGAGTCACAAAATCTGTTCAATTTATGTTCTGTATCCACAAAACACTTTGATAACTCTCATTTGTGAACGATATGGTGAATTCATTAAGCTGATGGTTTTCTACTTAAACTTTGCTTTAAATACAAAACAATCAATGGCCAATTGTAATAAGTTGCTACAATGCAGGCATTTTTTCTTCTAACAAACTCACCGAGGACATTTAAAAGCCACTCACTCTTGTGGTTGGTATTAAGGCTAATGATTCTTGCCTTATTGTGTTTCATTGCTTAACTGTGGGCTAAAAAATGGTAATCACCAATAGTATAATTAAAGCATTTAGACCAGCTATTTACTGAACAGGAACTCTTCTGTGGTGGAAACATTAACAATTATTAACTGCTACTTCATCTGTCATCTTAATGGGACATTTTATGACTGACGGTTGATGTGTTGCTGTTTGATATGAACTCTATCTGCTATAGCAGTAGGTTAGATTTATATTTTTTTCTATGTACTTTAGCGTTCCAAATTATATTTAGCTAGGAAACAAAGAGAACCCCTTGGGTAAAGTGTTCATTAACATGCTAACAGAAATAATTCCAAGTAGGCCATCCACTCACACCCAAAAAGGGATGTGGGGGATCCTTAGAAAGATTGACGATTTTGTACGCACCTGAAAGGTCTCCTCCCTTAAATGAGTTCAAAGAGTTTTTTTGAAATGGCTGAAAGATCTTTGAAATGTACAGAAATGTGCAGTCTTCTCATTCGTATATGTGAGTCTGAAGAAAAAGAATAGTGAACGGAATTGTAGCATGGCGGGCACTCACTGCTGCGGCGCCTCCTGCTGGTCATCTGGGAATTAGCTCAGTTCCTGCTTCGGAGCACCTCCTGCTGGCCGGTGTCTTCCTACTGGTGCCTGCTTCCTCCTGATCTCCACCACTTATAGCACTTCAGGCCCTGCGTCCCTCCCGGACCCTGGTGCCCCTTACCTTGGGGTGCTGCCCCACAGCAGTGCCCACACTCTGGGTCTCCCCTCCCCAGGGAACCCCATTCCCCTGAGCCCACGTCACCTCAATGACCCACTGCCAGTTCTCATCTAGCCCCTTTACTCAGGGGCAAACTGCAGTCTGAAATGGCCATTCATCATTGGCTAGGGGGTTGGACCTGCTGCCTTTCCCTGCAGGCCCAGTACCTCCTTAGGCCTTCCTGTCAGGCCTCAGCTTGGGAGGTCACCAGGCCTGAGCTTCCCAGCTCAGCCCGCCCCTTCCTAACTGGAGCAGGGTGACCACCCCGCTACCGGAATCAAATGTGTCGTAACCTTAACCTACAATTTTCCTTGCACAGTGATGTCTGGACTAAATTATTAGAGCTGAATGAAATTTTTTGAACCAGTATTTTATTGAAAGCTTTCTATTTTCCAGCATTGACATTTTTAATGAAATTTGAATTGAAATATTTCATTTATTTTTTACTCTTTATGAAATGAGAAGAGAGCCAAGTACCATGCAGTAGATTAGACCTGTTTACAATAATCTACCTAACCATGAGGGGGAATCAGCAATCAATCAGTTGATTAAATAATTGATTTATGTGTCCTTTATTCTTGCCCTTCAGAAAAAAAAATTCATCACACTATCATCTCACTACAAGGAGTAATTTTAGCAGGACCTCCCTCAAAATCCCCATTTGTTTCTATATTCTCACTCACCAAATCAGGGGTAAAAGGCGTCACTGTATCAGTTTCCACTTGGCACACGTTCTGAAGGTTATCATTGCTATACTAAGGACTAGAGAGTAGATCAAGAGACTTGTTTTAAAAGCAAGCTTAGACTCTGGACCACAAATGGTACCCTCTTCCCCGCCCCTGCCCCCTTCATTCTCCCCCCCAAAAAAAACAATTTACTGAAGTGCCATAAGCCAGCCTTGTTTGACTCCTGCTGAAGGGGAAGAAGAGATTGAAGCATCATCATGGGGATGCCTCTTGGTGCTTTTTCATGACTGGTTTATGAGTGCTCTTATTGGAGGAAAGCATGGAACTTCTGGAGGCAGTGCTGAATAATGGGCCAGCACGAGCACATAATAATGACACTTCATAAGGTTCCTATTTCCTGCCCATTAGTGTTGGTGGAAAACTAGGCCGGGGGATGGTTCATTATTGCAAATAAGGAAATCCAAGCCTTCCCTTTACTCCAGGCTTTATACAGATGTAAGCGGGGGAATGGTCCCGCTATTGTGGGGAACTTTCCTGGCTTCTGCACTACCCCGGTGAAGTGGGCTAGCGAAAGGATCTGAGTCCTCGCTCCCGCTTCCTTTACCCAGAGGCCTCCCTGCCCTTGAGGACTCCCCTTCCACTCTCCTGTCTGGCAGAGTCCTCGTAACCCCGACAAGGCTGGGCCCAGGATTCCTAGGGGGCTCGACCCCCAACCCTGCTGTGGTCACCCAGGACAGGGGCTAGAGTGTCCCCACTCCGGGGTACTCTCTCTGCACTGGGCACCTCCCTGACCCACTCATCATTTCATACAATTTAAAGCAAATACAAGTTGTTTAATTAACAATTAATTTTAAAAAAGAATAAGGAAAAATGGGAAAGGTTAAAGGAAAACACATCACCCCGCTCTGTGGCAGGGAACATTACAAACAGTGTCTCTGGAACGTCAGGGCAGTTCAGTCTGTTCCTTGTAGGTCCCAGGCCTGCTTCTCAGGCCCTGTCTGTGCTGCAGAAACGCTGTGGGTTGGACACTTGCTCTGGCGGTGGCCACACGCTCTCAGGCTCTAGGTGGCAGGACCCTTTTTCCCAGCGTCGCCCCTGCCCGGTCAGGGTTATGATCCCCCTCCAAGTCTGGGCTGCCGAGCCTCTTGGCTGAGACGTCTCCCTGCGCTGGGCCCACTGCCCAGGGTCCCCCTCACTCTCCCCAGCTGATCACCGCACCCAACTCCTGACGGCTCCAGCTCCGGCTCCACTCGGCCTCAGAGCACGGCTGCTGCTGCTGCTGCTCTGCCTTCAGCTCCCTGGGCTGCTTCTCTGGCCTCTCTGGCTCTGGTTACTACAGCTCTGCCCCCAGGACAGGTCGGCTCTGCAGGCTGCTTCTGTGACTCTGCTCCCAGCTCTGACCTGCCTCCTGGCTGCTTGTCTGGCCCCTCTGGCTCTGGTTGCTGCAGCTCTGCTCTCTCTGGACTGTGCTCTGGCTTTGGGGCTGCAGCTCTGCTCCCCAGCTCAGCTCGGGCCCCTGCTCTCTCCTTAGCTCGGCCCCACTCTGTCTGACCCAGGCCATTCCAGCTCACACGGAGGACGGGACCCCCCGGCCTCCTGACTCCCTGATTAGCCTACCCGCCCTGTCAATCAGGCTGATCTGGAGCATTGGCCTCTCCCCATTGTTCCTGGGGACTGTCAGTCTCAGGCTCCTGATTTGCCATCGACCCTTCCCCTTTCAGTGCTGGGAGCTAGCCACCAAAACACCCCCACTGAATGTTAGTAAGGGGGCAACAGTCCCCTTACACAGAGAAGCAGCCATCTGCTCTGGCTTCCATCTACTACTTCTCTCTTCATTTCAGGAAGGCTTCTTACCCCCAGCTGTCACAAGCCTCTTTCCCCAGCTCCCTCTCAGCCATAAACTCAGAGCTGGTCCTC
Organism: Trachemys scripta elegans; assembly: GCF_013100865.1. NCBI lineage: Eukaryota > Metazoa > Chordata > Testudines > Emydidae > Trachemys > Trachemys scripta. The sequence continues at coordinate 38,398,385 of NC_048298.1, read as the reverse complement.
TTCAAACCCTGCCCTCTCTCATGCTCTGATATCTTCCAGCACGCGCTATTCCCCTCCAAATCCCCTCCTCACACACACACAGAGCACAGGCAGCTTCCGCCAGCGGGTTGTGCTCATGCCCAGTCACATGCTCCCATTCAATCAGAGGCTGTCTCTTATAACTCTGAAAGTGATCTAAAATCCTGGCCTTAAAGGGGCTGATATGCCGTAAGAGTAGGACGTAAAGGGTCTGTACAGCCTGTACTTAAAAGTAGGTGATGAAAAAAATGCAGCTAGCCAATTGTACAGTACGGTATAAAGGGGGATTACCAGCCCTGAGCCAATAATGAGCTTTGTGTAGGCAGCCCTATGCAATCACACGTTGCTCACTGCAGGATCAAAGCCCACGGTGGTATGGCTGCAAGTCTATACTCACATGCCACTCAGCCTAGCACAGAAATGAACACATTCCCTACAATTAAAACATAACAGTTCTATTTTTATAGTCTGCCTAACACATTATTTAATCTGGTTATTTCTTGTACGAATGGCAGCATACATTATAGTGATACTGAGTGATTCACAAGAATATTGTCAGATTGCTTGTCAGAAATAAACGTCTTAGTAAGACTTAAAAAAATAATGTCTTTGAGTTAGCAAGTGGATTGATGTCGCCAAGAATGGTCGGAAATGTCCAAAGCAGTTTCAAGTTGACACTGAAGGATGGTCCAGTGGTAGGAATGCTAGCATGAAATTGGAAAAACAGGCTTCAATTACCTGCTTCTCTACCTCATGTGTGACCTCAGGCAAGTCAAACATAAAATGGGGCTAGCAGCAGTTCTCTATTTCATCGAAGTGTTGTGAGACATTATACTATGGTAATGAGACCCGTAGAAACATTTAAGATAGGTGTCTGATAAAATGGAGATTCATGTTCTATTAATGTTTATACAATCAGTCCATCATCACAGTCCATTTGGCCAGAAGCCATAGCCAACACATTAATCAGTGTCTGTATAGATAGTGCACTACTAAAGCAGAAAAAATAGCAGTGTTCACTATCATTGATACTTAGGTTGCAACTAGGGGTCCCCTTCAAAATAAACAAATACTTATACCAAACTACCACCTAGAATCCTGTTCACATCTACAGGTCCTAGGAACTTAAAACTATAATCATGGTCACCGTAACAGTATACCTTCTCCATTCAACAGGCATACAGGAGTCTTGGGGAATGTAACACAACTATTTTAGCTAGTGGAAAAACAAACAACGTGTTGATTAAAAAAATGAAATTAAGTAGAAACCCCAAAGTGTGCAGGAGGTATGGCAGATTCCAAAGTATTTGTTAGAACTTGTTGACTAGTTCATCGGGGACCCTGAAGTTCCATCTCAACACAAAATCCTCACCTAAATCTGATCCACCAACCCCAGTTTGAACCGGCAGCTAGGGCTCCTGTACATGGTACCACAAGCCCTAGGCATTGTCTGCTGCGGACTGCTCTGGTCAGCCAAGGTCAGTTCTGACAGGTCTGCCTCCAACCAATGACCTCTTCTCTGGTCCACCATTGCCAGCTCCACTCCAGTCTTACCACTCTTGTCTCTCTATTGTCCAATCAAGCAGATGGACAGGACTTTCGGTCGAAAGGGGCTCCCACCCTCTGGAAGAGTTGGAAAGACTTTAGCCTACCAGAGCCCTGTGATTGAGTTTAATCCCCATCACCTGCAAGGCAAAGGAAATAATTCCAATTAGTCATGCCCCACACTTGGGAGTGATTAGTTGCCTCCTGGCCAGAAAAGGCTGAGGAAATCCCTCTTGGGGTAGGCAGAGATTGAGGAAGGCTGTAGGGAAAGAATTGATCCCTGTATGTGTTGGGCTCCCTTGAGACCCTCTTCCATTCAGTTTCCAAAAACTCACTTTGACTCTGGAATTTGTCACTCGGGTACCTTTATTAGGCATACAGCAACACTACACTCAAACTGGCCTGGCTCAAGCACAAGGCATTTTGGCACAGGTTGATACCGCAATTCCACATCACGTCACGTGCTACACCATGTATATACATTTTTCTTAGCTACTGACACCTTTACTTCTTGAATCTAATTGGTTTGGACGTCGTATGGATCATGTAAGGACCAATCACTTAAGCTTGACATAAGGGGAGGACATATCAGTTCAGGGTTTTCCCACTTAACAAGTCCAAAAACACTGTCTCAGATCATTGTTTACAGTTTAAGTTTGCACTCACATCACCCTATATGTGAGTTTATTCAATGCCCAACAAGATCTATGCCTACATGGTGGACCCTGGAAAGTGAGTGGGATCCAGGGAGAGACTGCAGAGGAGGCAGGACCCTCCTACAGAGGAGAGTAGGTTCCTATGGGGGAGAGGCCCTGAGCTAGGGCCTGAAGTAGAAACAGAAGACTTCAGTAGCCCCAGAATTACTCGGATTAGTTTTGAATTGTTTGTGAGGCCCCAGACGGGATTTGAAACTTACATAACTTGTCTGGAAAGCCGAGCCACAGAAGACCAGAACCAGCTGCAGATGGCTTGCAGGAGGTGCCCGAGTTGAGCATACCACTGATGCACAGATGCAAAGGGGGTGCTCCAAGGGTGAATGTTTCCCCTCCCAGGCCCCATAAGGCTGATGGGTAACTTCTGTTGAGCTTTTAACATGCACATAGGAATGTTTATTGTTTTCTGTATGTTTTCTCTGTAATGCTTTTACTTAACAAGTGTGCTTGCTTAGAAAGAGCTGTGTGGTAACTTGTAACTGCTGGCAATACCATAGTCATAGCCCTTGGAGGGAAAGCAAAGCACAGGTGCTGGTGTTTTAGACCAACTGGCTAGCTGGGGATATCATGCTGCAAGGCAGGGGGTTGTGCAGCCTTAAAACTCCCAGTCATGAGAGAGTGAGGCTCTGCCCAGCAGTGGTGACAACTGGAAGCCAGAAACCTTTAAGTGGTTGCCCTCAAAGGACTACAGGGGACTACAGGTGCTGTTACCTTGAAACTGTGACAGTCAACACTAGTGGAATTGTTTGAATTTCATCCCCAGTGTAATGCAGGATTCTGAGTTGGACCTTTCTTGCTGGACTCAGAACCCATAGCAAAGCAAGACTCTTGGTGAGAGTCTCCATTCTCTCTTTTAACTGTTGAACTTGGGTTCAACTATCCAATCTAGTCCATGGGCTACGAAAGCCGGGTGTCCAATGGTCTCCATATGTTTAGTTACATAACCAGTTTAACACACATTCCTATGAACAGAAAGACACTCCTAGTAATACAATTTTAAACACTTTATGAGGATATTGTATTGAAGCAAGCCATAATTTTACAAATTAAACCTCCTAGAAGCTAGATGCCCTTCCAATATCCCCCTTATGGAATTGAGGCAACTACAAGATTAGGTGGCAGCTCAGCGGGGGTTTTGAGGATCTACATTTTGGACTTGGGCACCTCAGTCCTTTTAGAGATCTAGCCCTTAAAGTTTTAAACCACATGTATATTACAGCAACATTTAATAAGGAGTTAGAGAAACTAGCCATAGTCCCTCTGCTGAGAACTGTAATTGACCTGAAGTTCTTCTGTGTTTTAGGTATGGTGCCCACTACTGTTGTAGCTGAGCAATATTTAATGCATTTATCCTCACAACAGCCCTCTCAGGCAGGGAAGTGCTATTATCTCCAGTTACAGATGGGGCACTGAGGCACAGAGAGACTGAGTGACTTGCCTGTGGTCCCACAGGAAAGCTGTAGCAGAGCAGTGAACTCCCTAGCCCAGGGGTGGACAAACTTTTTGGCCCGAGGGCCACATCTGGGTATGGAAATTGTATGGCGGGCCATGAATGCTCACAAAATTGGGGGTTGGAGTGCGGGAGGGGGTAAGGGCTCCGGCTGGGGGTGCGGGCTCTGGGGTGGGGCCAGAAATGAGGAGTTCAGGGTGTGGGAGGGGCCTCCGGGCTGGGGCAGGAAGTTGGGGTGTGGGTGGAGGGATGAGAGCTCCAGCTGGAGGTGCAGGAGGAGATTCTGGGCTGGGACCGAGGGGTTTGTAGGGTGGGACATGGATCAGGGCTAGAATAGGGGCATGGGAAGGGGTCAGGGTGCAGGCTCCAGGCAGTGCTTACCTCAAGCGACTCCCAGAAGCAGTGACATGTCCCCACTCCGGCTCCTATGCAGAAGCGTGGCCAGGCAGCGCTGTGCACTGCCCCGTCTGGAGGCACCGCCCCTGCAGCTCCCGTTGGCTGCGATTGCCAGCCAATGGGAGCTGCGGGAGTCATGCAGAGCTACGGCATACACAGAGCGGGGCAAACCCCGGACCCCACTCTCCGGCAGGAGCTCGAGGGCCTGATTAAAACATCTGAAGGGCCAGATGCAGCTCCCAGCCTGTAGTTTGCCCACCTAGCCCCAGGCTACCACCCTAATGACTGGACCATCCTTCCTCTTACCTGTTGTGACTAAATAAGAATGACAGTTTGAAAATCAAGGGAAACAGGCGATGCTGTCCCACCACATGATGTCTCTCTCTCTCTCTCCTGAACATCCCTGAGGAGAAGCCAGAAGAAGGCTGGAGTGAGCTAGAGAGGGGGAGGAGGATTTCTGATTTCACAGCTCAAGCAGTACTGACACACTAACAAATACGCTCGGTGTGAATTTATCATTGAATTAGCAGGAAAGGGAGCAGTAACAATGACAATACATTTTTTTAAAAGGGGTTCTGACATCCAGACAAACATGTCAGTGATTTATTTTAAATGTTGAAGGCCTGAACACCGCAGAAAACAAAGACTGGTTAGGTGTGAACTAAGGTCCACCAGCCATTGCCCCACACAGAGTGGGGTTATCTAATTTAGAAAAAGAGGTCAGGGTTAGCCAACAAATGTTAATTAGACCACATGTAGACGTTTAGAGAGTGAGCCTCTACTGGCCGAACTAGCATTAGCTCAATGGCAGTAGCAGACCTATAAACCTCTCTATGCGGTCAAGCCACTAGGGAAGAAATGAGCCACCCCATGTTACCGTGGGTCATACCTATGTTAACTAGCCCCAACCTAACCTCAATCACTTTCCTTAGGCAATGTTTACACTTAAAACACTACAGCTGCACCGCTGTAGCACTTCAGTTAGACACTCACTACAAAGACAGGAGGGGTTCTCCCATCAGTGTAGGTCAGGGGTTCTCAAACTGGGTGTGTGTGACCCCTCAGGGGGTTGCGAGGTTATTACTGGGGTGGGGTGTCACAAGCTGTCAGCCTCCACCCCAGACTCAGCTTTGACTCCAGCATTTATAATAGCGTTAAAGATAAAAAAAAGTGTTTTCTGATTTATTGGAGGGCGGGGGGTCTCACTCAGAGGCTTGCTGTCTGAAAGGGGCCACCAGTACAAAAATTTGAGAACTACTGGCGTTGGTAATCCACCTCCCAAGAGGCAGTAGCTAGATCGATGGAAGAATTCTTCCATTGACCTACCGCTGTCTACATCAGGGGTTAGATCAATGTAGCTATGTCTGTCGGGGGGTGGTTTTTTTCACATCCCCGAGAGACACAGCTATGCTGATGTAAGTTTTCTGTGTAGAGCAGCCCTTAATCTAGACAAATCCAGTGAGGGTATAGAAATTCTTACAGCCTCAGGGCTGTAGTAGTAGTAACATAGCCCATGGAAAAGAGGGTCTTTCTGCCAGGGCAGGGAAGAGGAACAGCATCCAGCTTTGCACTGGGAACAAACTGCTACCATTATTCCACCCAGATGTCGTATTGGTTGCTCATAAGGTTGGATTATGAAGACCTCACGACTTGTATAAAAATGAACCACTTGTCTGTGCCTCCCCTTCTTTTTTTGTACTTTACACCAGGCCTGTGAAAATTTCTCTATACACAAACCTAATAACAAAATTGAAATGTAAGCAAGCTGACATAAGTGGCTCACGCTCTTAAATCTCGAGATGCTTGACAGTACAAGCACAAGCATCTGGGGGGTTGAATTTTCCTCTAGGGTTCCTAGAGGATTCCCAAAGCATGGGATCTCTCTAGTACTTCCCATGAATCGGTTCTTTTATAGATAAGGTTTTCATGTCTGATGTTCACAATTCTAACAATTTCACTAGAGTATTAAAATCAGGACTCTGAAATGCTTGTATTTCCAAGATGTTGTACTTAAAGTCATGTCACATGGACCATGAAACAGAACCTAATTAAATGAAAGCAAATTTGATATTTTAAAAACATATTTACTAAAAGAAAATTAATCTGACGTTCTCTTTTAAAAATATACCCATTATAATCCATATTAAAGCCCATTGATTTAATTTGGATAATTTTTGAAAATCTTTACTTAGTGGAGCCCATTTAATTTTTTGATTCAATGTACGGCTAATATCACCATTCAGACTTTTTTTCCCTCATACATCTGATGTTTGCTTAAGAACTTTTCATAAGAATCCCATATAAAATAATAATGGCTCAATGAATATTTAGACTACATGTGACTCATTAAAAATGTAAAATAAGCTCTGGGTTATATTCACATTTATTAATGCCTTCTTTCAGAGATTACTTGCTAGAATAGCATGTTTTCATCTGATGGCAATACTTGCTGTGAGAATAGCTACAGGCATGTTATTGATATTTTTAGCAATAAAAAAGTAATTTACAATCAGCAGCTATTGTCAAAATGCCAGGTAGCTAAAACTTAGAGAAATTTTTCACTTGACCAGATCCACGCATTATCTTTTATATCAAAGCACTTAGGCCTGGTCTACACCGTGGGGGGTGGGGGGCGGGGTGTGTCGACCTAGGATATGCAACTTCAGCTACGAGAATAGCGTAGCTGAAGTTGATGTATCTTAAGTCGACTTACCTCGCGTCCTCACGGTGCGGGGTTGACTGCCACCGCTCCCCCATCAATTCCGCTTCTGCCTCTCGCCGTGGTGTACAGGAGTCGACGGCAGAGCGATCGGGGATCGATTTATCATGTCTACATTAGACGCGATAACTCGATCCCCAATAGACTGATCACTACCCGCCGATCCGGCGGGTAGTGTAGACGTATCCATAGTATACCTAACTTCTTGGGTGTAAGGAGGCATTACACCAGCAGGGTGTACAAAAATATCGGGAAAGGGAAAACTTGGTCTGAGAACACATTCTTCTGGAAATTATCAGAATGTTCCCACAGAGAAGAAACTTACCTTTTTCTAACAATTTAACCCACAAATGTTAAACTTCATAGTACTCAAGTTGGCTGCAATATCTTGGAAGGCTGAAGAACTGAGCTGATTCTGGCATGATTTGTTTAGACCATCATTTTCCACATCCAGTACTCAGTAAACTTTTCCATGCATTGGTCAGTTTCAGAACTGCCAACCACAGTCAGTCAAAAATCATAATTGGCTTTAGAATTATAAGTTTTTTGTTTTTTAAATTGGGAGTTCATTTTATTTGTCATCTGGTTTCTGCACCTTTTAAATATACTCAGTTCATATTTTCAAGCTGTTCTCTGCAACCATGAAGGCTAGAAACTTACTTTTAACAAAATGAAAGCTGGGATTCTCACATAATCAAATGAATCCAGTAACTGGTGCTTTAAGAAAGGCACCAAATATATAATGATACTCCCAATAAAATACTGAGGATTGATAACACTGCAATTTACCTGCTCCTCTGGTCAACTTTACATGGTGTCCAATTACAAATTAAATAATTTGATAATTAGAAACTTTAAATGGATGAATTGTTATTTTATAGTTCATGTATTTAGTCTATGGTGCACTGAGGAGCAGGAAGAAGGAAACTATTGCAAGTTATAGCACATACAGATCACTTAAGCAGGGCCCAGAGCCAGCTGAAAATACCCATGATATTCCAAGCTATACAAGCCATAGAAAGCCGCCAGTGCCAAATCACAGTGAAAACAATTCTAGCTCTGCAGCTGCATGTTACAGAGTTAGCGGTGGAAGGAAGGAAAGATTATGCCAATCTGCCACCCCCTCCTTTACCCTCTTTGTGCCCATGCAGGCCACACAAGATTGTACAGCCATAAAGCTGGAGAAATCGCCTTTCTTGGATGTTCCTAGGGAAAAAACAGTAATTCCTGAACAAGGCTCTGGCTGGCCAGATTTACAAATAAATAAATCATCTAAACATGTTGGGATTGGGTTTAAAACTTCTGTGCCCTCAACCCTGAAAGCAGGTCAGCAGTGTTGGACTCCTGATGATCGAGGCCTTTGCCCATTGCTGGTTTGCTTAGAGAGCATGGGACAGGTAATTTTCAAGAAAGCATGTCTAACATGTCCCAGAGTTCAGCCCTAATCTGTACATTTTGTATAGAGTCCAAAGTATCCAATTTTAGTAGTCTGAGTCAGCCTCTGTATTCCATTGCCTTCAATGCATCCAGCCAAAAATATCACCATAAAGAATAGGTATGAGGTCTTTATACTCCTGTCACAGATAAATTACCAGGGTAGAGAAGTCCCAGATGAAGTTATACAAAATTGAATAGTTGGGAATTCTGATATTTCTTCTTCTCATCTATGTCTGCTGAGCTAAGAGTCTTACCATAGGTGATCCTCCCTCTGAAGTGAAATCCAATCATAAAACAGAATGGTAAACATTAAATTTTAGTTCTGGGGCAGAATAAATAGAATAACAATTCATAAGGAAAGCAAAGTGACAGAAGAAGAAATCCAACAGTGTTAAGGGCAATAAGTAGTTATTTTAAGTATATGAGGAACAAAAAAACAAAAAAATCTTGACAATGGCATTGGTCCATTTATTAAATGGAAATGGTAGAATTATCAATAATAATGCAGAAAAGGCACAAGTGTTTAAATGTTGCTGTTTCTGGTTTTTTGGGGGGGAAACGATGATATAATTTCACATGGTAATGATAACTCTGTTTCCATTCCATTGGTATCTCTGGAGGATGTTAAACAGAAGCTACTTAAGTTAGACATTTTAAAATCAGAATCTCCAGATATCTTGCATCCAAGAGTTTTAAAAGAGCTGGCTGAGCTGCTCCGTGGAAGATTAATGTTGATTTTTCAATAAATCTTGGAGCACTGGGGAAGTTCTAGAAGCCTGGAAGAAAGCTAGTGTGCCAATTTTTAAAAAGAGTAAACAGGATGGCCTAATAATTATAGATTTGTCAGCCTGACATTGATCCCAGACAAGCCAATGGAGTGGCAGATATGGCACTACATTAATAAAGAATGGTAATGTAATTAATGCCAATCAACATGGGTTTATGGAATATAGATCCAGTCCAACTAACTGGATATCTTTTTTTGAAATTGTAAGCTTGGTTGAAAAAGGTAATAGAGTTGATGTTATATATTTAGACTTTTTGAAGGTGTTTTACTTGGTACAGCATGACATTGTGATTAAAAAACTAGAATATAAAATTAACCATGGCACACATTACATGGATTAAAACTGGCTAACTGATAGGTCTTAAAATGTAAATGGGATTGGCCATTGAGTGCGTGTATTTACAGTGGGGTCCTGCGGGGATTATTTCTTGGCACTACTCTATTTAACATTATCAGTGACCTGGAAGAAGGCATAAAATCATCACTGATAAAGTTTGCAGAGGATATAAAAATTGAGGGAGTGGTAAATAATGAAGAGGACAGGTCACTGATTCAGAGTGATCTGGATCATTTGGTAAACTGGGAGCGAGCAAACAATATGCATTTTAATATGGTTAAATGTAAATGTCCACATCTAGGAACAAAGAATGTAGGCCAAACTTTCAAAATGGGGGACTCTATCCTGGGAAGCAGCGACTCTGAAAAAGATTTAGGCATCAAGGTGGATAATTAGCTGAAAAGACAGTTACGTTTTCCGTAACTGGTGTTCTTCGAGATGTGTTGCTCATGTCTATTCCACAGTAGGTGTGCGTGCTCACCAAGTGCACCGGTGCCGGATGTTTTTCCCTTAGCAGTACCCGTAGGGGGGAGCCTGGAGTGGCGCCTGCCTGGCGCGGTATAAGGGGAGCTGCGTGCTCCCCCCACCCTCAGTTCCTTCTTGCCAGACAACTCGGACAGAGGGGAAGGAGGGTGGGATGTGGAATAGACATGAGCAACATATCTCGAAGAACACCAGTTACGGAAAAGGTAACTGTCTTTTCTTCTTTGAGTGATTGCTCACGTGTATTCCACAGTAGGTGATTCCAAGTTATATCTGTTGGAGTTGAGTAGGAGTTCCCAGGATGGCCCTGCCGAACCCAATGTCCTCCCTGGTTTGGGAGACAATCGCATAGTGCGAGGTGAAGACCACTGAAGACCACGTGGCAGCCCTACAAATGTCCTGGATGGGGACGTGGGCTACTAAGGCAGCTGAGGAGGCCTGTGCCCAGGTCGAGTGTGCCTTCACAATGGGTGGCGGGGGTCACTTTGCTTTCCTTATGAATTGTTATTCTATTTATTCTGCCCCAGAACTAAAATTTAATGTTTACCATTCTGTTTTATGATTGGATTTCACTTCAGAGGGAGGATCACAGCAGGGTCTTGGAAAAGATAAAGTCGGACAAGGCCCAGGTCCTCCTGATTGCCCCGGCGTGGCCCAGGCAGTACTGGTACGAGACCCTCATGAGCCTGGCAGTAGCTCCGCCGTGGCTGTTACCGCTCCACTCGGACCTGCTCTCACAGGACCAGGGCCGCCTCCTCCATCCCAACCTAGTGGCTCTCCATCTCACGGTGTGGCTGCTCAATGATTAGGGGGAGAGGAGAGGGCATGCTCGGAACAGGTTCAGTGTGTTCTCCTTGAAAGCAGGCGACCCTCCACTTGCCGTGTTTATTTAGCTAAGTGGTCACGATTCTCTAAGTGGGCGGCGGACCAGGTTGTCTCCCTGTTGTCTGCCCCTATCCAGCTTATCCTTGATTACCTCCTCCACCTGAGGGCCCAGGGCCTGGTGCCCTCATCAGTCAAGGTACACCTGGCGGCCATATCGGCCTTCCATCCGCCTGTGCAAGGACACTCGGTGTTCTCCCACACTATCACTGGCTGATTCCTTAAAGGTCTGGAATGCCTCTTCCCATACTCTAGGCCCCTGGTTCCACAGTGGGACTTAAACCTGGTCTTAGCTTGTCTCACAGGGCCCCCGTTTGAACTGTTGGCCATGTGCTCCTGGTCTCACCTCTCGTAGAAGGTGGCCTTCCTGGTTGCTATCATGTCGGCTAGACAAGTCTCGGAGCTCAGGGCCCTGACCTCCGAACCCCAGTACATGAACTTTCACAAGGACAAGGTCCAGCTCCGCCCACACCCCACGTTCCTCCCTAAAATGGTCTCTGCATACCACATGGGTCAGGACATTTTTCTGCCGGTCCTCTGTCCTATGCCTCACGCATCCAGTGAGGAGCACTGCCTCCACACGCTCGACGTGCTGCGGGCCTTGGCTTTCTACCTCGAGTGGACTAAGCCATTCAGGAAATCCTTGCAACTGTTTATCGCCTTGGCTGAGCGTGCAAGGGGCCAGCTGATCTCCACCCAGAGGCTTTCCAACTGGATCACTTCGTGCATCCGGTCCTGTTATGAGCTGCTGATTAGAGGGAACAGGGGAAAGGCGTAGAGAAGCCTGCCTGACCGCGACAAGAGAAAGGCATCGGAGATAGCGCCCCTTCCCAGGCCCCCCCGGAGCAGAACCAGGGGCATCGCTGGTTCTGTTGAGTCATGAACAGGTCCACCTGAGGAATTCCCACCTTCGGAAGAGCAGGTGGGCCACTTTCGGGTGGAGGGACCACTCGTGTTGCGAGGAAAAGTCCCTGCTTAGGCGATCCGCCTTCTCGTTCCGGATGCCCGCTAAGTGGAAGGCCTTCAGGTGGATATTGTGGGCTATACAGAAGTCCCACAGCCTGAGGGCTTCTTGGCAGAGGGCAGAGGATCAGGCCCCACCTTGCCTGTTGATATAGAACATGGAGGCCGTGTTGTCCGTGAGGACCTTGACTATCTTGCCCTCCAGGCACGAGCAGAAGGCTATACATACCAGCCGCACAGCCCTGAGTTCTTTGACGTTTATGTGTAGGGTCAGGTCTTGAGCCGATCACAGGCCTTGGGTCTGAACGCTCCCCACATGGGCACCCCAACCCAGGTCTGACGCATCGGACACCAGTTCCAACGATGGGGCCTTGTGCCTGAACTGGACCCCTTGGGCATGTTGCTTGCGGTGGACCACCACCTCAGGGAGGTGATCACTGAGTGTGGCACTGTGAGGACCTTGTCCATCCCGTCCGTGGCCTGGGAGAAATTCGAGGCCAGCCAGAGCTGGAGAGGCCTCATCCTGAGTCTGGTGTGATGGACCACATACGTGTACGCCAACATATGACCCAAGAGCTGCAGGCAAACCCTGGCTGTTGTAACCGGGAACCTTGTGACCAAGTCAATGAGACCCTTCAGAGTCTTGAACCTGTCTGGCAGGAGGGAGGCCTTGGCCGACACTGCGTCCAGGAGCACCCTGATAAAGTCTATGCTTTGGACCGGGACTAATGTGGACTTGGTGTTGTTTACCAGCAGGCCCAAGGCGGTGCACGTGGACAGGAGGAGCACCATGTGATTCCTCACCTGCGACCGGGAGGTGCCCTTGACTAGCCAATCGTCCAGATAGGGAAAGATCTGGACCCCCCGCCGTCTCAGGTAGGCCGCTACTACCAACATGCATTTTGTAAACACCCTGGTGGCAGTGGATAGTGGACAGTCCAAACAGGAGGACTGTAAATTGGTAATGATTGTGTCCCACCACAAACCAGAGGAAGCGCCTGTGCCCCTTGAATGTGGATGTGGAAGTACGCATCCTGTAGAGGGGATGATGGAGGCCGGGGAAGCCATGTGGAATTTGAGCTTCACCATGTGCTAGTTTAGGCCCCGTAGGTCCAGTATGGGTCTGAGCCCCCCTTTGGCCTTTGGGATAAGGAAGTAACAGGAGTAGTACTCATTGCCCGTGAACTCCACAGGCACTGCCTCTATTGCTCCTAGTTCCAGGAGCCGCCCCACCTCCTGCTTGAGCAGGGCTTCATGCGAGGGGTCCCTCAGGAGGAACAGGGGCGGGGGGTGGTTGGGTGGGGAGGAGGTAAACTGGAGGGTGTAACCCCGGGAGATGGTGTTGAGGACCCATTGGTCCGAGATGATCCACGACCATTCCGGGAGGAAAGCACACAACCGTTTGGAGAAGGGAAGCTTTATTGGGGTTGGATCCCTGACGAGGACTGGCAGGATGCCCCCGAGCGTCCCGTCAAAAATGCCTTTTCCCCGCCTGTTTGCCCTTAGAGGGCCCAGGCTAGGGGGCAGGTCGAGACTGCCTATGAGGGCGTCTCTTATAGTCCCGCTACTTATGGGCAGCCTCGTACTTCGGGAGGGCAGCCGGGGTAGAAGTCTGCTGCAGCTTAAATTTAGGTTTTGCCGGAGCTGGGACATATAGACCCACTGTCTGGAGGGTCGTGCGGGAGTCCTTCATGCCATGCAGTCTTGTATCTGTTTCCTCTGCAAACAAAACTTTCCCATCAAACGGGAGGTCCTGCATGGAAGACTGCACCTCGCTGGACAGCCCAGAGAGCAAGAGCCATGACGCCCTTCTCGTAGACACTCTGAGGCCATCGATCACACAGCCATATCCACAGCATCTGAGGCAGCCTGCAAGGAAGCTCGAGCTGCCGATGTCCCTTCCTCCACAAGCACCCTGAACTCCTTCTTAATACGCTCCTGGAGGGAGTCCTCAAACTTGGGCAGAGAGCCCCACAGATTGAATTCGTACCGGCCCAGGAGAGCCTGATGGTTTGCCACCCGTAACTGGAAGCTCAAAGACTAACACATTTTCCTACCAAAAGAGTCCAGTCTCTGAGAGTCTTTGTTCTTTGGGGTCGGGGCTGGCTGACCTTGTCGTTCCCTGTGGTTGACCGACTCGACCACCAGGGAGTTGGGCGCCGGGTGGGTATATAGGTACTCATGCCCCTTAGCAGGTATGAAGTACTTTCGCTCAGCCTTCTTTGATAGAGGGGCCAACAAGGCCGGTGTTTGCCACAGGGCATTTGAAATCTTAGCCACCCCTTCATGGAGTGGCAAGGTCACCCTACCCGGTGCCGATGGGGACACAACGTTGAATAGGAAGTCCACAGGTTCTTCCATCTCCTCTGCCTAGAGGTTTGCTGCCACCCTCTTTAAGAGTCTTGGTGGGCCCTGAAGACCTCCTGCGGGATGGAGGGGGGCGGGGCCGCAATCGCCTCATCCGGGCGGGGCAAAGAGGTGGGCACGGTGCTCAGGGTGTCGGCCGGCACCAGAGGATCCACCACCTGGTCGGACTCCGGGCCCAGTGCCGAGGACATGTGTCCCACCGACTCCTTTGTCAGGGGTCTGGAGATGGAGGCCAACAAAGCCTCCATAGCTCCGGCCACCGAGGGCTGCGCCGGAGGCCACAGTGCCCACTGGTATCACTGGGCTGGCCACGACGCTTGGTGCCACTGCACTTGCTGTGGCACCGGCAGGGCCAGCTGTCTGAGTTGGCCAGTCTGGCTCGTCGAAGGGCGGCTACAAATGGAGACCTGGCTGGCGTAGAATCCACTGCTGTCTCTTGACCGAGAGGAGCGGCGGTGCTGGGATCTGCGACGGTCACAGGATCGCAATCTTCACATGGAGGACTGGTATTGACGGTAATAGCTGCTCCGCAAATGGCCTCGATGGGCGGATCCACGATGGCGAGACGCCGGCGATCGATGCCCGGGGCTGTGATGTCTCGGCGGAGACTCGGAGCAGGAGTCCGAGCAGGAATGGTGTCGACGACCATGCCATGACCAACTGCGGTATCCTCTCCGGGACGAGGACCAAGGACAACGTCTGCCGCTTTCTGAGGTGGACCGGTGCCGGGAGTCCCGGCCAGCCGGAACCCAGCCCGACAGTCTAGTCAGGGGCGATCCACATGGACTCTGCCCCGAGCGGACACTGGGTGATGATTGGCGTCGGGAACATTCCCTCGACCAAGATCGGTATCGAGCCTGGGGCAACTACAGAGATCCCAACGGCGGCTTGCCTCTAGAGCATGGGGCCAACATCGGCAGAGCTCCGGGCACCGGCATAGACATGATGTCCTGGGCCGCCTGGAGGGCTTCGGGTGTGGAAGGCATCCGGAGAGGCCTGTTCTGAAGGGGCCGGGCTACTCCACTCTACATGAGTTGGAGACCTGGGGCCCAACGGGGATCAACGACTGCCTGACATGGGCCTAGCCTCTTTCCCAGACTTCCCACCGTGCTGTTGTGAGGAGGGAGTCTTCTTGGTCCTCACTGCATGCCCCATGGATGGGGAGTGGTGCCGACTAGTTGATAGCACTGGCTGATCGCCGCTATCAACACCACGGTGCCTGGTACCGGCTCGGAGAGGCGTGCCGGGGTCAGCACCGAGTCCATCACATTGGCCCGGAGCCTAATGTCTCTTTCCCTTTTAGTCTGGGGCTTAAATGATTTGCAAATTTTGCACCTTTCACTGATGTGGGTTTCTCCCAAACAGTGCAAACAGTCTGTGTGCGGGTCACTTCTTGGCATAGGTTCATGACAAGAACCGCCCGACTTAAATCCTGGGGCATGCCCCGGCACAGGCTCACTGAATGACTAAAACTAACTAGGTTTCAGAGTAACAGCCGTGTTAGTCTGTATCCGCAAAAAGAAGAACAGGAGTACTTGTGGCACCTTAGAGACTAACAAATTTATTAGAGCATAAGCTTTCGTGGACTACAGCCCACTTCTTCGGATGCATATAGAATGGAACATATATTGAGGAGATATATATACACACACATACAGAGAGCATAAACAGGTGGGAGTTGTCTTACCAACTCTGAGAGGCCAATTAATTAAGAGAAAAAAAACTTTTGAAGTGATAATCAAGCTAGGCCAGTACAGACAGTTTGATAATAGGTGTGAGAGTACTTACAAGGGGAGATAGAGTCAATGTTTGTAATGGCTCAGCCATTCCCAGTCCTTATTCAAACCGGAGTTGATTGTGTCTAGTTTGCATATCAATTCTAGCTCTGCAGTCTCTCTTTGGAGTCTGTTTTTGAAGTTTTTCTGTTGTAATATAGCCACCCGCAGGTCTGTCACTGAATGACCAGACAGGTTAAAGTGTTCTCCCACTGGTTTTTGAGTATTTTGATTCCTGATGTCAGATTTGTGTCCATTAATTCTTTTGCGTAGAGACTGTCCGGTTTGGCCAATGTACATGGCAGAGGGGCATTGCTGGCACATGATGGCATATATCACATTGGTAGATGTGCAGGTGAACGAGCCCCTGATGGTATGGCTGATGTGATTAGGTCCTATGATGATGTCACTTGAATAGATATGTGGACAGAGTTGGCATCGGGGTTTGTTACAAGGATAGGTTCCTGGGTTAGTGGTTTTGTTCAGTGATGTGTGGTTGCTGGTGAGTATTTGCTTTAGGTTGGGGGGTTGTCTGTAAGCGAGGACAGGTCTGTCTCCCAAGATCTGTGAGAGTAAAGGATCATCTTTCAGGATAGGTTGTAGATCTCTGATGATGCGCTGGAGAGGTTTTAGTTGGGGGCTGAAGGTGACAGCTAGTGGTGTTCTGTTATTTTCTTTGTTGGGCCTGTCTTGTAGGAGGTGACTTCTGGGTACTCGTTTGGCTCTGTCAATCTGTTTTTACACTTCAGCAGGTGGGTATTGTAGTTTTAAGAATGCTTGATAGAGATCTTGTAGGTGCTTGTCTCTATCCGAGGGATTGGAGCAAATGCGGTTATATCTTAGAGCTTGGCTGTAGACAATGGATCGTGTGGTGTGTCCTGGATGGAAGCTGGAGGCATATAGGTAAGTGTAGTGGTCAGTAGGTTTCCGGTATAGGGTGGTATTGATGTGACCATCGCTTATTAGCACAGTAGTGTCCAGGAAATGGACCGCTTGTGTGGATTGATCTAGGCTGAGGTTGATGGTGGGATGGAAATTATTGAAATCATGGTGAAATTCCTCAAGGGCTTCTTTTCCATGGGTCCAGATGATGAAGATGTCATCAATGTAGCGCAAGTAGAGTAGGGGCGTTAGGGGACGAGAGCTAAGGAAGCGTTGTTCTAAGTCAGCCATAAAAATGTTGGCATATTGTGGGGCCATGCGGGTACCCATAGCAGTGCCGCTGACTTGAAGGTATCTATTATCCCCACATGTGAAATAGTTGTGGGTGAGGACAAAATCACAAAGTTCAGCCACCAGGTTAGCTATGACATTATCAGGGATACTGTTCCTGATAGCTTGTAGTCCATCTTTGTGTGAAATATTGGTGTAGAGTGCTTCTACGTCCATAGTGGCCAGGATGGTGTTTTCTGGAAGATCACCGATGGATTGTAGTTTCCTCAGGAAGTCAGTGGTGTCTCGAAGATAGCTGGGAGTGCTGGTAGCGTAGGGTCTTAGGACAGAGTCTACATAACCAGACAAGCCTGATGACACAAATCTGACATCAGGAATCAAAATACTCAAAAACCAGTGGGAGAACACTTTAACCTGTCTGGTCATTCAGTGACAGACCTGCGGGTGGCTATATTACAACAGAAGAACTTCAAAAACAGACTCCAAAGAGAGACTGCAGAGCTAGAATTGATATGCAAACTAGACACAATCAACTCCGGTTTGAATAAGGACTGGGAATGGCTGAGCCATTACAAACATTGACTCTATCTCCCCTTGTAAGTACTCTCACACCTATTATCAAACTGTCTGTACTGGCCTAGCTTGATTATCACTTCAAAAGTTTTTTTTCTCTTAATTAATTGGCCTCTCAGAGTTGGTAAGACAACTCCCACCTGTTTATGCTCTCTGTATGTGTGTGTATATATATCTCCTCAATATATGTTCCATTCTATATGCATCCGAAGAAGTAGGCTGTAGTCCACGAAAGCTTATGCTCTAATAAATTTGTTAGTCTCTAAGGGTACATCTACACTACAGCGGGGAGTCGATTTAAGATACGCAAATTCAGCTACGTGAATAGCGTAGCTGAATTCGACGTATCGCAGCCGACTTACCCCGTTGTGAGGACGGCGGCAAAATCAACTTCTGCGGCTTTTTGTCGGCGGCGCTTACTACCACCTCCGCTGGTGGAGTTAGAGCGCCGATTCGGGGATCGATTGTCGCGTCCCGACGGGACGCGATAAATCGATCCCCGAGAAGTCGATTTCTACCCGCCGATTCAGGCGGGTAATATAGACCAGACCTAAGGTGCCACAAGTACTCCTGTTCTTCTTAAAACTAACTACTCAGCTAACTAACTACAGGTACTAAATGAACGAACAGTTCTGGGGACGAGCTATAGCAAAGCTGCAGCAGAGCAGTTCCGACGCACCTTCACTGGTGGCAAGAAGGAACTGAGGGTGGGGGAGCGCACAGACAGGCACCACTCCAGGGATTACTGGGGGCACTCCCCCCCAAGGGTACTGCTAAGGGAAAAACTTCCGGCACCGGTGCAGATGGCGAGCACGCACACCTACTGTGGAATACACATGAGCAATCACTCGAAGAAGACGACGAGCTTCCAGTCTGATGTGGTGGCTAAAAGAGCTAATGCAATCCTGGGATATTTAAACCAGATAATTTAGAGTCGGAGTAGAGAGGTTATTTTACCTCTGTATTTGGCACTGATGTGACCTCTGCTGGAATACTGTGTCCAGTTCAGGTGCCCATAATTCAATAAGGATGTTGTTAAATTGGAGAGTGTTCAGAGAAGAACCACAAGAATGATTCAAAGATTTGAAAACATGCCTTATAGTGATAAACTCAGGAAATTAGCTTAACAAAGAGACGGTTATGAGGTGACTTGATTATGGTCTATGAGTATCTATGTGGGAAATAAATATTTAATAATTGACTCTTCAGTCTAGCAGAGAAAGATATAACACGATCCAAAGGCTGAAAGCTGAAGCTAGACAAATTCACACTGGAAATAAAATGTAATATTTCAATGGTGAGAATCATTAACCATAGGAATAATTTATCAAGGGTCTTGATGGATTGTGCATATTGACAATTTTTAAATCAAGGTTGGATGTTTTCCTAAAAGCTATACTCTAGGACAGGGGTTCTCAAACTGGGGGTCAGGACCCATCAGGGGGTCACCAGGTTATTACATGGGGGGGTTGTGAGCTGTCAGCCTCCACCTCAAGCTCCACTTCATCCCCAGCATTTATAATGGTGTTAAATATATAAAAAAGTGTTTTTAAATGTAGAAGGGAGGTCACACTCAGAGGTTTGCTGTGTGAAAGGGGTCACCAGTACAAAAGTCTGAGAACCCCTGCTCTAGGAATGATTTTGGGGAAATTCTATGGCCAGTGTTATACAGTAGGTCAGATTAGATTATTACAATGGTCCCTTCCAGCCTTGGAATCTATGAAACAATGACGTCAACACCTCAACTTGAAAGCAATGGGAATTTTGCTAATTTAAACTACTAGATCATCTTCATCTAAAGGAAAATAACAAGCATCTAACACTTCAGTTATAATTACTTTTCCCCATGGTCTTCTGTGGGATTGCACAGATGTTTACTGAAGGAAGAATTTGATCCTGTTTTTGGATGTATCAATATTTAAACCTGTCGCTTCATAAAACCAATACCTCATGTGCACGTAAATTCATAGTGTGTTGTTCAACTGTCACCCGATAGATAGTCTCACTCATTATACAGCATGAAAAATAGACAGAACAAATATGATTTGATAAAGAGTTTGAGATTTTTGGCAATGTGTCCATTTTTAACAGGGCTTGTTTGGAAAATTAATAATTACTGAATGCCAACTCTGTCCCAGTGCATAGAAACAAGAGATAATCCTTGCCCTGAGATATCTACTGTGCAGGAGGCCAAACAGTCATCCAGTGCTGTGTCCATTTGGTAGAAATACTTAGTAACGCAAAAGTTTTGTTATTGTCTTTTATGAACCATAACTCTCCTTCCTTTTTACAGTTTTAACAAAGGAAGCTTAGTGGAAGAGCTGCATTTTGAATGGAAGTAGTGAGTTTTATTATAGATTTGTCATTTTTATATTTTAAATAAATATTTCAGGTTTCTTTTTGTTCCAAGCATATTAAAATATTTTCTTATCAAAGAGAAATACAGTTTGGATATGGTCAATAGAAATATCTATGACAGATTTTAAACAGATGTTGATTTGATTTTAATCATGTTTACTCTTCCTCTCATGTTAAAATTTATTGTGGACCATTGCTCCAGCTCTTCCCTGGTGTATTTTATAGCTGGGAATAAATCAGGCCAAAGTCAATACCGATTTACTTCCAATGAAGAGTGTTTTGAATCAGCACAAAAATTTAACCCCATTTTCAACTCAATCCTAGAACTATTCAGATTTACACCAGCTGACAAGCTGGCCTATTATCTCCAATTATGTGATCTGGACCTTTTTCGTTTTCATTCCTACATAAAATGGACCCGATGCTTAATTACATTAAGGCACTGCTAGAACAGTATCAAGGGGCCTTAACAGAATTGAGAATAAGGATCCCTATGTTTTGGGGTACCTACTTAAAATTCCATGAAGAGAACATGAGTAAGGGAGGCAGATCTAAAGAGCATCATCTCAGATTTAAAATCAGTCATTTTATAAACATAGAATGTAACTTCTACAATAACATTAATAAATTGTGGAAGATGTTTCTGGATCTCCAATCCACAACACATAGCAATATATATGGCCTCTACAGCATTTATCAACCAATGGGTTGCGACCCCGCAGTGGGGTCACAAATGACAATCAAGGGGTGTGGCAAGGATTAAGTTTTATTACAGTCAAAAGCAAAGAAATCTTGTTTCCCTGTTACCACAAGAACAAACTCAAAAATCCCAGAGTAGCCCACCTATTGCTTACTTCCAGGTTCCCAAGATGCTGGCCTATTAATCTGTTCCTGCAAGGCCAAAGGAGGGGGCCTGTAGAATTGCCAGTGTTTATCAAGAATCTCCCTATGCCCTTCCAGAAACTCCCCAGAACAGACTAGATCTGTTCACTCCTGGAGGACATGGATACAGCCCTCCGCTCAAATGATTGACACCCAGGCAGTACTTTTCCAAAACAAGGTATTTTCTTTATTTAGTGTAACCAACCTTTCCTAATACAATTCATCTAAACCTAAATTAAAACAAACAAATCTCTTAGCACAGGTATACAAGTTAAAATACCCAAGACTGTAGTGTCATACAGTTGGAATAGCTTAAGTGATTATGTTCTGTACATGGTGATCAGCCATGTGCGGGACACTGACAGCAAACTTAATAAACCCTAAACTTCATACATAGTAACACACCACAGACACTCATCTTTATTATCCCAAACACACACATTCATTAACTCTATTTCTATTCTATATCCTATACTATGACTGGCATGCTTTCTCTCTGTAGTCTTCTGTCCCTCTGTTCTGTCAGGGTCCTTCTGTCTGTCCAGCAACACCGCTGCTGCTTCCATCTCTTTGCAGTTGCTTCTGATTCCATTGCTCTTTTAGGTTTCTTCTGATCTTTTTCAGTTTCTCCTTCTTTTCTTGCTCCTAACTGGACTGACTTTTGTCTGTTTGCTCTCTGCCTTATATACAATTTTTGGCCTGTTCTGATTGGCTTATTTTTCATTGTTTGCATTAGCATGCCTATCCTTCCAATCACCTTCAGTCCTTCGCTGGTTGGTCCATACTTGACCAATCACAACTGCTAAATCTGTCAATTAAAGCTGTTGCACAACAAATTTTAGTATTATAGGCTGTTTACTATTATGGGATGTTGAGTTTCATCTAGTTTTGCCTGCCTGACTGACCCCTCCCTGAAGTTTCTGGAGTGATCTTTTCCTAACCTCAGTCCAAACTCTGCCTACCAGCACACAGGCCATAGGTTCAACTTCTTAAAACTGCCATCTCACTGTCCCTTTGCTGTGTGCCAACATTGTACACACACTTAAATTACCAAACTTTTAAACTATAAACCATCATCTTATTTCTTTAGTATATGCTTAATTGTTAACTTATGCACCTTATGCTCTACTGCTGCCACCCCATTTCCTACCAATTTAATTAACTTTACTTCATTTTTTCCTCTTGTGACAGGTAGCCAGAAAGGATTAAACAGCTTGCAGGCTAATTGACCCAGAGTCAACCTTTAGAGACATGTTAGAAAGGTATGTAAATTGTAATTAGGCCGACTCCATGTTAAATAGGCTAGAACTTTGAAATGCAAACCTATATTGTTAGAAATTAAAGGTGATACTAATTGTATGTGTTTACTTATCTGTTTAATGATTAACTATGTAAACAGACAATTCCTATAGTCACTGTAGCTATTAATTCAGAGATCAAAAGAGATTATTAACATTTAGATTAATCTTGAGTGAATTATGTTATTGTCTATATGTCTTTTTAAAGTTTGTGATAGACTGCTTAATGGATAAAGTATCTTATATTAATTCATGTAGTTAATTACCAGTGAGGTTTGGGAAACAGAAGATTACATCAAAAGCCTATTGTTCACCCAGGACTGTATGGTTAAGTTGCTGCTAGAAAACTGTATAAAGATGTCTTGGGTCCCAATCCTTTTTTATCTCAGATCTGCTTGATGCTTTATGCAGGGGAAGCTTAAGCCACAAGGTTGAGAGCCCTGCTCTGACTGGACTACCCTGAACATAAACACTTGGACTATAACCTGTGAACTAATTCTGAAAGAACTCTTTGCAACTACAAAGCTCACCATCTCTGCTATGAATCTGAAACTCAAGAATTGTACTTATGTCTGTATGTATACTGATCTTTTAACCAATACCCTCTCTCTTTTCTTTAATCAATTTTAGTTTAGTTAATAAAAATTGGTTATAAGCATGTATTTGGGTAAGATCTGGAATATTCATTACCCTAGGAGGTAATGTGTCTGATCCTTTGGGATTGGTAGAACTTTTTTATATGATGAATAAGAGTTTCAGTAATCCTCATCATATTTGACTTCGGTGTCTGGGTGGAGGCCTAACGCTGGGTTACTTTAAGGGAAACTGTGTTGTTGGCTTCTTGGTAGCCAGTGAGGTATTACTGTTTTGTGCTGGTTTGGTAAATCTAAGTATTGGAATATCCCCCAGCTTTGGGGACTGCCTGCCCCTGGGATCCTTTACAGTTCACCCTAATTGAGGGACCCTAGTCAACCCCTCTTTTCAGTTAATGGTGGCAGATCAATGTTTTCCAGTGCTGTGCTTAAGAAACAAAAGAGCAGCTCAAAATCCTTTGTATCATCCCCCCTCCCCTGTCCTTCAGGATCCAGTATTCTTTGTCAACTTCTCAAAGCAGACTCAAACTACATATAGTTACCATTTATACTTCTATAGTAAATTGGGGGAGGCTGAACATTTTTGACTTCAGATCAGGAATAACCAACCTGTAAAGGTTGTGAATGCTTCTATAAGGAAATAGGCATACCTTTAATATAACATTCTGTTACAGGGCCCTCTGAGGAATTCAACAGCTTTCAAAAGAGAGAAGCATTATCCTTTATTGTTCAGCTAGGGAAACAGAAAGGTTAAGGTCACACACTGAGCCAGTGAAAGAGTTGGAATGTGAGCCCAGGTGTCCTGGCTTTGGTCCCTGTTCCATGCTGCCTCCCTTATGTTAACCCCCCCCCCCCTCTCTTTTTCCCCCTAGTTTGAACATGAAGTGATTGTGGGCAGTCTTGCCAAGATCACTTCAGGAAGTTAAAGATGTTTAACCAGGGGAGGATAGCTCAGTGGTTTGAGCATTAGCCTGCTAAACCCAGGGTTGTGAGTTCAATCCTTGAGGGGGCCATTTAGGGAACTGGGGCAAAAATCTGCCTGGGGATTGGTCCTGCTTTGAGCAGGGGGTTGGACTAGATGACCTCCTGAGGTCCCTTCCAACCCTGATATTCTATGTTCCAGCCCAATCCAATTCTTCAAATTACAGTCAATCAAGTTTAGTTCCATGTCCTTTGGGAAGTTTTACCTGGACCACATTTCTGTACTGTGTATGATTGAGTGGAATACAACTACCTGTCAAAAGGTTACTCAGCATCTGATAATAAAACCTGTGAGAACAATTCATAAGGCCTTGGGGTTCCTTATGGATTTAGAAGTGTATTTTCTTGAGCTCATTCAGGGAACAGAAAAGTTTTGCTGTTTTTTAACAAATCTTGAAATAGTGGGGAAGGAAGGACGGACTTGGGAAAGGTAAGTTTGCTAATTAAAATGGATACATAAGCTAGTGAGTTTGACCTTGCTCCTGGAAAAAATCATGGAAAGGCTGATATGGATGCAAATCAGTAAAAAATTAAAGGCCTGTGGCATAATTAATGCCATTCAATGAGGATTATGGAAAACAGATGTCTCTCACATTTTTTGATGAGATTAAAAATTTGGATGGTAAAGGTACCTGACAATATAATTACTTTGGAAAGATATTTAATTTAGTACTGCGTGACTTTCTGATTAAACAGTTAACATTATGCAAAAATCACTGTAGCACACATGAAATGGATTAAAAAATGACAGATCTCAGAAAGTGACTGTAAATGGGGAATCACCATCTATTTAAGTGTTTTTAGTGAGATCCTACAGCAATCTGTTCTTGACCCAATGCTATTCAGTATCCCTATTAATGATCTGGATGTAAAATCACTACTATCACAAGTATGCAGATGACAAAAAATGGTGGACTGGTAAATAATAGGGACAAGTCAGGTGGACAGAGCTATCTTGATTGCTTGGTGAGCGGGGCTCATTAGAACAGGTGCTTTAATACAGCCAAATAGCAAGTCAAATCTAGAAACAGAATTCATAAACTTTCCTATAAACCAGTGAAAAGGATTTAAGTTCACAGTGGATAGCCAACTGAACATGAGCTCCAACTGTAATGCTGTAGTTATGAGAACTATCGTGAACCTTGGATGTGTAAACAGGTGAATATTGTGTAGAAGCAGGGAGGTGATATTATCTCTGTATTCAGCATTAATGAATGGTGCTGGCTGGGGAGTTTCATTAGAAAATAATGATTTGTTGAAATCAAAACTGTTCATGGGAATGGGCTGGTTTTGAAGAAATCTCTCAATTTGGAAAACAAAAGTATAAATTGACAAAACATCCCATTATGATATTTTCTAAACACCTTTTCATTTCACTATATTAATTAATTTATACTAACAAGGTAAAAAATAGGTTGAAATCTAAATAAAATATTTCAAAATTATAGGTATGAAACATTTTCATTTACCCAAATCAGAAATTTTTCCAATGATCACTTCATGAACATTTGAGATTGATGGAGAGAAAATAATTGAAAATCTTATTCTTGCGAGGGGGAAACTGTTTTCCACCCAGCTATTAATAAGATCATTACTGGAATACTGGAAGTGTGAGTCCACATTTCAAGTAGGATGTTGAAAAACTGGAAAGGTTTAGAATAGAGCTGAGATCTGGCTTATCCTGGAGAAGATTTAAGAGGTGACTTGATCTTTGCCTTTAAACTCTACATGGTGTGATTTCATATAGAAGATGGCTCTAATCTAGCAAAATAAAATCCAACACTGGGAAGTTGAAGCTAGAAAAATTCAGACTAGAAATACTATTTTTAACAGTGAGAGGAATTAGCGATATGTTGGATTCTCCATCACTTGAAGTATTTAAGAGTGGATGTTTTTCTAAAAGAGATGCTGCAACTCAGAACTCATGGGCTTGATGGAGGATTTTACTAGGTGAAATTCTATGGCTTGTTCTATGTATAGAAATCAAACTAGATCAGCATTTCTCAGATGCGGACACCAGTGGCTTTTCTTGCAGCCACAGCCTCCTGGGCTACAGGAGGAAGGGGGGCAAAGCAGCAGCTCCTCCCCCTCTCTGTTACTCCTGGATGCACTGTCTATGGGTAAGTCTACAGTACGAAGCGATTTTATACAATTGGTGTTGTGTCCCCCCACTAAAGCGCGTGAATTCGGTGGAGTGCGTCCACAGAACTGAGGCTAGCATCGAATGTCGGAGCAGTTCACTGTGGGTAGCTATCCCACAGTTCCCGCAGTCCCCGCCGCCCATTGGAATACTGGGTTAAGCTCCCAGTGCATGATGGGGCAAAAACATTCTCACAGGTGTTTCTGGGTGTGTGTCATCACTCACTCCTCCCTTCGTGAAAGCTACAGCAGACGCCATACTGCCAGCAGACGGTGCCGTACGGTGCACCGCCTGTCTCCTGGTACTATGAATCCACCTCGCATGTCCTCATCTTTCTATCTACTCTTATCTAACCATTTCTCGCCGTTTTTCAGCCATTGTGAACTGAGCCGCACAGCTTCCACTGCAAACTCTGCTCTCCCACTCTTGCAGCTCTAGCGAGTTTCCCACCTCCGTGAAAGCTACAGAAGACAACCATTTCCTGCCTTTTAATCGGCCATCTTGAACCGAACAGCTTTCCTATGTTTCGCGCCCTTTTTCCAGGATTACCTGTGCAGGTGCCATAGCGCGGCAAGCATGGAACCCACTCAGATCTCCGCTGCAGTTTTGACCATTGTAAATACCTCACTCATTATCCAGCTGTATGTGCATTACCTGCAAAACCAGGCAAGGAAGTGACGACAGCGCGATTACTATACTGATGAGGACATGGACACAGACATTCCTAGAAGCCCGGCATGTGGCGATTGGGAGATCATGGTGGCCTTGGGCCAGGTTCATGCCGTGGAACGCCGATTCTGGGCCCGGGAAACAAGCACAGACTGGTGGGACCACATAGTGTTGCAGATCTGGGATGATTCCCAGTGGCTGCAAAACTTTCATATGCGTAGGGCCACTATCATGGAATTTTGTGACTTGCTGTCCCCTGCCCTGAAGCGCAAAGACACCAAAATGAGAGCAGCCCTCACAGTTGAGAAGTGAGTGGCCATAGCACTGTGGAAGCTTGCAATGCCCGACAACTACCGGTCAGTTGGGAATCAGTTTGGAGTGGGCAAATCTACTGTGGGGGCTGCTGTGCTGCAAGTAGCCAGCGCAATCATTGACCAGCTGCTATCAAGGGTAGTGACTTTGGGAAATGTGCAGACCATTGTGAATGGCTTTAATGCGCTGGGGTTCCCTAACTGCGGCGGGGCAATAGACGGAACGCATATCCCTATCTTGGTCCCGGCACACCGGGGTGGCCAGTACGTAAACTGCAAGGGGTACTTTTCTATGGTGCTGCAAGCACTAGTGGATCACAAGGGACATTTCACCGACATCAATGTGGGATGGCCGGGAAAGGTGCATGACACTTGCATCTTCAGGAACTCTGGTCTGTTTGAACAGCTGCAGGAAGGGACTTACTTCACAGACCACAAAATTACTGTTGGGGATGTTGAAATGCCTATAGTTATCCTCTGGGACCCAGCCTACCCCTTAATGCCATGGCTCATACACAGGCACCCTGGACAGTAGTAAGGAGCAGTTCAACTATAGGGTGAGCAAGTGCAGAATGGTGGTAGAATGTGCTTTTGGATGTTTGAAAGTGCGCTGGCGCAGTTTACTGACTCAGTTAGATCTCAGCACAACCAATATTCCAATTGTAATCGCTGCGTGTTGTGTGCTTCACAATATCTGTGAGAGAAAGGGGGAGATGTTTATGACGGGGTGGGAGGTTGAGGCAACTCTCCTGGCGGCCAATTTCGCACAACCACACAACAGGGCAATTAGAAGAGTGCAGCAGGGTGTGCTGTGCATCAGAGAAGCTTTGAAAGCCAGTTTCATAACTGGCCAGAGTGTGGTGTGACAGTTGTGTTTGTTTCTCTTGAAGTTACCTGCCCCCTATCTATCTATCTATATATAAAAGGAAATACAGTCACAATTGTTTAAAAACCGTTCTTTATTATTTGTTGCAAAACACATTGAGAGAAATCAGAAGGTAGACCGGGGGGGAGGGGTGGTATTGGGTTAGGGGGGTGAAGGAGGAGGGAAGGACAAGTCCAGAAACCAAATCAAAAGTTCGCATATGCCAGCTCTCTGCTGCTTGGGCGATCCTCTGGGGTTGAGTGTGTAGGTCCCTGTAGCCTCCCCTCTCATGTCCTTGGGCGTCTGGGTGAGGCGGCTATGGAACTTGGGCAGGAGGGAGGGTGGTTATACAGGGGCTGCAGCGGCAGTCTTTGGTCTTGTCCCGCATTAGATCCACCATACAGTGCCGCATGTCAGTTTGCTCCCCCATGAGCTTGACCATAGCGTCCTGCCTGCTCTCATCACATGCGTCCCTCCTCTCTTCATGTTCATTTAACGCATTACGGGACTCCGCAATTGTTTGCCTCCATGCATTCAGCTGGGCCCTAGTTCCCGAGTTCGTTTTTTCGGCCTTCTAATCTGGACCAGCCTCTGGGACAGAGTAGATAGGGACCGCGTTGAAACATTTGCACCTGCAGGAGGAGGAGAAGGGAGGGTACTATTTTAAAAAGATACATTTCAGAGAACAAAGGGAACACTCTTTCTCAGTGAAACAGACAATTCATAGTACACAGCACATGTTCTTTCTGTACAAGTTAGCATTTTGCCTCTTATACTGAAGTGCCTGCCACTTTGTTGTGAGTAAGCCATCACACACAGCCGGGCAACAGATTTCAGCTTGCAGGCAGCCACAGTAAGCCCTAGGGGCACGCGAGGTTCTGCTTCTTCCGCATTCATTTCAATGCAGTAGAACTGCCGGGCCCCGTTTCCCATAGCAAGAAATGCCTGGTGGGTTTGCCATATAAAAGGAGGGCGTGTGGGCTCTCTGGGATGATCGCTTCACACAACACCCCTCTCTCCCCCCCCCCCACCCACCGCATGGCTCCAATGAGGCTCTGAGCAGGGATGAGCCCTTTAAACTAAACGCAAACAGCCCAGTGTGGCTGGGTTTTTCCCCCCTCCCGCCCCCCACCACATGTCTCCGATCAGGCTCTCACCTCACCAGAAGTACCTTCTCCAGGGTCACGGTCCGAGAGCCTACCTTGGGAGTGGGGGGAGGCTATTGGTTCCAGCATTAAGAATAGTTCCTGGCTGCCGGGAAAACGGATTCCCCACTTGCCGCCTGTGCACTGTCCTCCTCCTCCTCTTCTTCCTCCAATAACTCATCCTCCTCGCTCCATGCAACTCCCCCCTTGCAGGTGACCATGGACGGCGGTGAGATAGTGGTGGCCTCACCCTCCATAATTGCATGCAGCTCACAGTAGAAACGGAATGTATGGGGCTGTGACCCAGAGCATCCGTTCGCCTCCCTGGCTTTTTGGTAAGCTTGCCTGAGCTCCTTGATTTTTGTACGACACTGCTCTGCGTCCCTGGAGTAGCCTCTTTCCGTCACAGAGACTTTAGCGTATGTATTTGCGTTCTTTTTGGAATGTAGTTCTGCCATAACAGATTCGTCTCCCCAACATGCGATGAGATCCAGTACCTCCCGTTCAGACCATGCTGGAGCTCGTCTGCGAATCCGGGACTGCGTGATCTCTTGTGATGGTGGACCGTGCTGATAGTCACCAAACAGGAAATCCACTTGCATCTGAAGAAGTGAGGTTCTTACCCACGAAAGCTTATGCTCCCAGTACTTCTGTTAGTCTCAAAGATGCCACAGGACCCTCTGTTGCTTCAAACAGGAAATGAAATTCAAAAGTTCCCGAGGCTTTTCCTGCCCACCTGGATAGTGCATCGGAGTTGAGAGTGTTGTGCAGAGCGGTCACAAGGGAGCATTCTGGGATAGCTCCAGGAGGCCAATAACATTGAATTGCGTCCACAATACCTTTAACCCAGGATTGTGATCTTGATTTAAGCGCTACTCCACTTGCCAAGGTGGAGTACAGAAATCGGATTAAAGAGCCCTTTAAATTGAAAAATACAGTTTGGTCATATGGACGGAATTATTTTTTTCCCCAAATTAACTCTGCTAATTCCGAAATAACCGACTAGTGTAGACCAGGCCTTGGTGTTGCCTGCTGGGACTGCGAGGGGTTGGGCCCTGCCCCCCTCTGGAAACAGCTGGGGCACAACACTGGAGGAGCAGGCAACTGGTGAGTTCCCCACCTTCCCGGGGTGGTGGGGCTCAGGATTTGGGCTTCACCCCTGCGTTGGTGGAGTGGCAGGCTCCATCCCTGTTCCCTGGCCACGGGTCTTTGGGTTCTGGTCCCCCAGTTTTCCCCCTGCAACTCCATCACCCCTCGCCCCTACTGCCTACACCAACCCCCCGCATCCAAGGCTTAATTTGTCCCCAGGCTTGCCGGGGCTGAGTAAGTCTTGTGTGAAAACTGTGATACTTTTATGTTTGTTAATATCACTTTTTACAACTGAATTACTATCTAGCAATAAACAAATTACAATGATTTTGACGTGTATATGTGCATATTTATTTGTTTTTCTTAAAGCTAATGAAGTATTTTAGTGTGAGAGCAACCACTAGCAAGAGTTGGTAGCCGCACTCTGAGGCCACCAAAAATAGTGGCAGCATTAGGTCAACAGGGATGTAGTGCAGGTAAAATTGGGGGGCTGTACCCCAGCAATAACCAATGAAAAAGGTCAGCAATATTTTTTTTAATGTTCATACATCAAATTCTAAAAGCTACCCTCTGAAAAGGACCAGGTGGCTGGAAAGATTCAAGTCAGCATCTCAGCAGTATGCTGGGTGAGGTGGGTGGGGGGTATGACAACTAAGAACTGTATTCTTTAACAAAAAAGAATCCAAACCAAAACACAGCAAGCAGTAAACATCCAACATAAGACTACATCCCCCCTGATATCAGCATTTTCTCTCCCAGGTCCCACTTCGTATAGTCACCTGCTCTATATAGGTCAGACTTTTTATTTATTTAAGTACAACAGTAAGCTTGAAATTCCTGGCTTTCTGATCTTCTTAAACAAGCCTACAGTGTTAATCTTCACTCCACTTTAATATATTTCATTGTAAATTTTTCCTAGATTTTTAAATATATTCAAATTACTCACACTATAATGTACATTCTGGTTCTGAAATAGAAGATAGATTTATCACTATCTTTTGAGAAGTGTTCTGTGACAAATCATAAGTAAACAGTCTCTAATTTCTGGCAAAAACTATTCTTAAACAGATTAGGCATAAACAGACTTTTGCATTTCAAATACCAGGTAAGCAAACCTTCTTTTAGACCTAGCTGAAATTCAGTAAAGATACCTAATCTATGTCTACTTGTCTTGTCTGACCAGAATCTGTGAGCTTCTCAGCAGGGACTGTTTCTTCTAGGGCTGTCAAGTGATTAAAAATCTTAATCGCTATGTTAAACAATAATAGAATACCATTTATTTTAAACATTTTGGATGATTACTACATTTTCAAATATATTAATTTCAATTACAACACAGAATACAAAGTGTATAGTGCTCACTTTGTATTTATTTTTTATTATAAATATTTGCATGGTAAAAAACAAAAAAAATTTCAATTCACCTCATACAAGTACTGTAGTGCAATCTCTTTATCATGAAAGTTGAACTTACAAATGTAGAAATATGTAAAAAAAACTGCATTCAAAAATAAAACAATGTAAAACTTTAGAGCCTACAAATCCACTCAGTCCTATTTCTTGGTCAGCCAATCACTCAAACAAACAAGGTTGGTTACAATTTGCAGGAGATGCTGCTGCCTACTTCTTGTTTATGTCACCTGAAAGGGAGAACAAGCTTTCGCATGGCACGGTTGTAGCTGGCGTTGCAAGATATTTATGTGCCAGATGTGCTAAAGATTCATATGTCCCTTCATGCTTCAACCACCATTCTAGAGGACATGCTTCCATGCTGATGATGGGTTCTGCTCGATAACAATCCAAAACAATGCAGACTGACGCATGTTCATGTTCATGATCTGAGTCAGATGCCATCAGCAGAAGGTTGATTTTCTTTTTTGGTGGTTTGGGTTCTGTAAAGAGCAACACTCTGATGTGGAAACTATAGATTTCTAAAAGCATACTCCACACGTCGTCCCTCTCAGATGTTGGATGGCACTTCAGATTCTTAGATCTCCTTTGCAGTTTGTCAAATCAGCTGTGAAAGTGTTCTTAAAACGTACATGTTCTGGGTCATCATCCGAGACTCCTATAACATGAAATATATGCAGAATGCGGGTAAAACAGAGCAGGAGACATACAATTCTCCCCCCAAGGAGTACAGTCAAAAATGTAATTGACACTTTTTTTTTTTTTTTTTTTTTAAACGAGCATCATCAGCATAGAAGCACGTCCTCTGGAATGGTGGCCAAAGCATGTAAGGGGCATACGAATATTTTGCATATCTGGCATGTAAATACCTTGCAACGCCTGCTACAAAAGTGCCATGCCAACACCTGTTCTCACTTTCAGGTAATGTAAATAAGAAGCAGGCAGCAGTATCTCCTGTCAATGTAAACAAACTTGTTTCTCTTCACAATTGACACAATAAGAAGTAGGACTGAGTGGACTTGTAGCCTCTAAAGTTTTACAGTTTTGTTTTTGAGTACAGTTAAGTAACCAACAAAAAAAAATCTGCATTTGTAAGTTACACTTTCACGATAAAGAGATTGCACTTCAGTACTTGAATTGAAAAATACTATTTCTTTTGTTTATCATTTTTGCAGTGCAAATATTTGTAATAAAAAATAATATAAAGTGAGCATTGTGTACTTTGTATTCTGTGTTGTAATTGAAATCAATATTAAAAATGTAGAAAAAAACAAAAATATTTAACAAATTTCAATTGGTATTCTATTGTTATAAGTGCGATGAATCGTTATACTTTTTTTGAGTTAATCACGTGAGTTAACTGCCATTGACAGCCCTAGGCGAGGCCTACACTTAGGGGAGGGGGGTTCGACCTAAGATCAGAGTATCTTAGGTCGATTTACCTGGCCATGAGGATGGCGGCGAGTCAACTGCTGCCACTCCCCCGTCAACTCCGCTTCTGCCTCTCACCACGGTGGAGTTCTGGAGTCGATGACAGAGTGATCAGGGATCGATTTTATCCATCTCTGATAGACCGATCACTACCCGCCAATCCAGTGGGTAGTGTAGACGTACCCCTAGTTTCTTCCTGAATGTCTGAAAAGTGTTCAGCACATTGTGGGCACTGCCATAAAAAAATATTTCCATAGTCCTTGGGGACAGTTTAAGGGAGAGTATAACTTTCCTTAAATATTAAATTTCTCTTCCATAATCCCAAGAAAGCAACACAGTTCAGCATCTTAGTTTGCATCCCTTTTGTTTTTCTGGAGGCTCCTTCTGCAAGATAGCAGTGCCACAAAGAAACTGGTGTGATGAATAATGTTCTACCATGATAGCTGCTGTTTTGTGGGTGACAAAACAGTCACTCTTTTCCTGCTGCTGCCCAAGAGAGAAGATATAAACGTAAAGAGAACTACTCTGCATCACAGAAGCTAATCAGAAAAATGTCAACTAACATCTTTTCAATATCTGAAAATAGTTTATTTACAAGACATGTCACCAATAATCATTTACAGATTTGTTTGTTTTTTGTTAACCACCTTTGGTCCATAAAGCATGTAACCTGACTCTTCCTCCTATGTGGCATATTACTTACAAACCTTTAAAATATTTTAGAAGCAGCATATATAATTCAAAGTGTAGATACCATACAGCTAAATAATGTAAGCAGATTCCAGACACTAACACTTCCACTTTTATTTATTTTAAATTTTCAGTGGGCAGGGACAATGGGTACTATTAGAGAAGCAGGAAAATGGACCAGAAATCAAAGCAATGCAAGGTCATCATACTAGGCCACCAGCCCTCATTTTTCAGCTTCTAATGGAAGCATAGTGCCTGGTATGGAAAATCATTTTAATGTGATTGTGGTTTATAACAGCTTCCTGTAAGCTTGACCTATAACATATCTTAAATGTAGGATTTTTAAAGTCCCAATACAGAGAATGATGGACGTTTTCTCTCTAAACATACACACCAAGGCTAACACACACACGATCAATCCTTTTTCCACACGGGAAAAAAAAATCTTAAGACCTTATGAGGACAGCAAAGTAATTAACTAAAGATTAAGGGAACTCCAAAGGTATGGAGGATGATGGAAAATGACAAGAGGTGCAGGAGAGAGGTAAAAAGAATATAATAAAAAGCTGGAAAATTAGAAAGAATGAAATGAAAAATGGAAAGATTAGTCTCTAAATCCAGATTGGATGTCTTTCTGAAAAATATGTTCTAGCTCAGCCAAAAGCTATGGATTTGATGCAGGAATCACTTTGTGAAATTCTGTAATTGTGTTATGCATGACTAGGATAATCATAATGGTCCTTTCCGGCCTTAAAATCTATAGGAGGGAAAAAGATTTAAAAAGTATCTGTGTGAAAACAGAAGTAAACATTAAAGTAAGGCATAAATCAAGAAATGATGACGAAACCATGAAGAGCTAGAGTTATGTCACCATGATAAAACTAGGGGGTCTCACATTTTGTAGCTTCTGTCAGCTGAGCTCTTTGCACATGCCACAGGCTCTTGCGTTCCTCCTTTCCACCCCTCAAGCTCTCATTGGGCCAAACTCCCCTTTCCCTTTATTTCAGGACTCTGTGGAACTCTGCCAATCCTTCCCCTATTCCAGGGGCTATCTCCACCCCCTCAATTGCCTGCTCTGCCATATGCCAGGGACTCCATGTGTCCCCCTCCATCCTCTTGTTCACCTTTATACAAGGGAGTATTTCCCCCTTCCCTCCTCTTACCCCCATGCCAGGAGCTGTATCCCCCATTCCATCCTTTACCCATACTGGGGTCCCAATTCTCCCCCTTCCCCGCCCCCCAATTCCGTGATACCAGGGCTCTGTGCGTTCCCCTGCCTCTTCCCCCCTTATTATTTCTTGTCTATCTGGGAGATAATCATTCAGGGCATCAACATGTTAAACTGCAGTGGAGTGATGGACAGAGCCTAGATGGGGAGGGGGGGGATTGTTACAGTGGTAGGTGTTAATGACAGGTGCCTAGATCATTGCCTCAATTCTTGGAAGTGACTGAATGAATGCAGCATACAAAAGTTGTCATGTTACAACCAAACAGCAAACAAAGAAATGCCATCAAGTTGAACTCAGAACCAGCTTTGTTTGGCCAATAAAAACAGAGGTAGTAAATCGAAAGAGGATAGGCTGTTGCTAAGTGCAGATAGAAAGAATTAAATATCAATACACAATATAAAGAGAAACTCAGGCCTGGTCTGCACTAGAAAATTAGGCCAGCTTAACTATGTCACACAGAGGTGCGAAAACTGCATGTAGACAGCACTAAAATTCTTCTGTCAACCTAACTACCGGTACTTGGAGAGGTGGATTACCTAGATCTGTGGGAGAACCCCTCCCATCAGCATAGGTAGCTCTTTACTGTAGATGCTATAGCAGCTGTATCACTGGCATTTCAAGTGTAGACAAGCCCAAAGGATTTGAAAGCATGAAGCTAGTATACAGGAAGAAAATTAGAGCTTGCCTAGGCTAGGGAAGCACAACATACACTGGTGAAAACCCCTCACTTAACCACACTACACCAATACAGCTCAAGGCTTCCACTGGTCTGACTCTCCAGTAAATCACTAGAGAATCAGTTGGACTGGTACAATCCCCATTATACACTGGCATATTGCAGGTGCACCTGAGTTTTGCACTGGTATAGCTACCCCCTAGGCAAGTACAGTCAGAGCCTTTGCAGATAGGGTAGGGAGAGTATGAAGTGGACAGAACAGAGCAGACACAGAGGCAATCAAAAACCAAAAGAAGAAAAGACCATGTGGTAGTCAACAATGTCCCTTTGAATACCACAAACTTGTAATATTTAAATTGTTTCACTCAATTATTAAAACCATCTTCCCAGTTCAATTAAATCAGAGGGTGTAACTCAAAATAGAGGGTAGACAAAATGAAATGGAAAGATTGATGAAAATTATACCCAGGCTATATAAAAATCTATACTTCAGTATCATGTAAGGTGAACTATATTTTGTATAGGCTAGAAAGTGTTAGTTAATCACACAGCTAGCAGCGAACACGG
This sequence comes from Trachemys scripta elegans, assembly GCF_013100865.1. Classification (NCBI taxonomy): domain Eukaryota; kingdom Metazoa; phylum Chordata; order Testudines; family Emydidae; genus Trachemys; species Trachemys scripta. The sequence goes on along the minus strand of NC_048298.1, from coordinate 38,362,433 downwards.
GTTTCCTATACTGCAGATAAAGTGGCCACCATAAAAAAAGCAAGCATTTGCCAATAAGCTGAGATACCACAGGTTTTCCCTGAATAGCAAACTGTAGTAAGTGCCTAGTATTTCTTGGCAAGTGTCAATTTCTTAATGGCAACCACAATAAATACATTACCAATTAACCCACAAGTGTATGACAGATAAGCGGGTGATGCAATGACAGTTCAGTAGTTACAGTATCTCAAGGCCCTCTCTATCCCACAATTATGCAGCTGAACCGCCCTTTCTTGTGAAATTTCGGCTTACATTCCTATTTGTGCTTCAGAATTACTCTCCCTTCTACCAGACAGGTATCAGGGTGGAGAACGTCTGTTGGCTTCCTCAATGCCATCCACTTCAACTGCTCTTAGAAAAAAAAGTTGCTAAATATTGTTACCCAGAAAACTCCTAGGCTCCTCAAGAAATGAATTGCCATTTGCAGAAATCTATGTACTCCTTACCAGTGCTTACTTTGTGCCACGGCTGAGCACCAACACTGCATGGCAGTTCATAGCCCCAACACCTCTGGGCTTGCCTCATCAGTTATGAAAGTTTAAAAAAAAAATAATAAAATAAAAATTGCTTGAGCCCCAATACCTCTTTCATTACAAATTAAGCACTGCTCCTTACCGTGGGACCGCCCATCTTATTAGCAACAATGAGCAACTGGACGGGGGGAGAAGCAGATGGTTCTAGCTCCAACCTGGTAGCAGATGGACACTAGCTTATCACAGGCAGGAGGACTGAAAGGAAGCACTGGCTCTTTTACTAGGTGTGGCTGGGAAAGGCACTGGCTCATGTGTAGAGTACCTCTAGTTGGCTTTAGGGCAGCAAAGTGTAAATTTCTAGTTGAGACTTTTTTCCCCCCAAAAAGGAAAAACTTCTGCATTTTGAAAGGGAGATGTAATTTTGCTATTTTAAAATGCAGAGATTAAAAGGTAAATGAAGCTTGGAGCTGGTAACAGACACTGATAAAGTGCAATTCATATGCTGATATTCACTAAGGAATTATGCAGCACCACTGTCTTTAAACTGAGCTACAGCACTGATGACAGAATGAATGCTGTTAAGGCCTGCCAAACATCCCAGACCACAAACCTTGATTTTTGGAGAGATGTCAGTCATGAATTTCAAATGCCACAATTTAGATGATGTTTTCCATAAGCACATTAATTACTAATGTGTCTGTCAGACTCAAGCACCATTGACCTTTCTAATGTAAGTTTTCTTCCCTTTTAGGTTGCTAATCTGACTTTTAAGAAAGTGTAAGTATATATTATAAATATAACAGATGGGGGGAAATCTATAGGAATTACATATGTCTGAAAAATAATGAGGAGTGCTGCCACCTTTTGGATGTATAAAAGGGTGACATGCATCAGTAATCGTTTTATGTGAATTAGTTGTATAGAAGACTACTATAGGAATTTACAGTATAGCAACCCTCAAAGGTTCTCTCAATTGTCACTTGTCTGTCACCCAAGCCCATAATATTGGCTTCATCTTTCACTCAGCCCTCTTTCGATCATGCATCCAGGCCATTTCTAAATCTTGCCACTTTTTCTGCACAACAGCTCCAAGACATGATGTTTTCTCTCTGTTCACACAGCCAAAATTTTTGTCCAAGCCCTGATTATCTCCCACTTTGAGATTCTCCTACTCCATTACCAGGTGCTGGACTTCAATACCCTGAATATCAATTGTTCTTATCCTTCAGGTCCGAGATTGTGCACCAGAAGTTTTTCTTTAGGGAGTCTGTGACTAGTCATGTAAGGTGATCAGACAAAACATAATACTCTTTATTTCAACAATAGAAACTAAGGCTTTTGAGAAAAGTCTACACACATCTGTCTACCTTACCCTACCCATCCTTCGATGATGACCTAGGCAGGCCTAACTTCTCCAGAAATACTAGTTAGGTTCAGGGAACAATTACTCCCTCTGTCTCCTGAGGGTCCCTTTTAAGCCCATGGGAATTATTTTGTTCTATATTTCCAAGTCTTCTCCTGTTCCAGTCCAAACCAATTTGTAGGTTGACTTGACAAAAGGGGAAATCAAAGCTAGTAGTTGTGGCATTGTCCCTTAACAACTTAAGTATTTGACTGAAGATAATAAGCCAGCTCTCAGCATTCTCAGTCTTGATGAGCTATCCCAATATAGTCATACAAAAAACACCCCAACAAAAAGGCTAGCACACAGTATTCATAAAATTACAGAGGAACTCCAAATCTGTCACAGTACCATTGATAGAGACTTCAACTCTTGGAAATTGTAAACAAAAGTGTAATACATTTGCTCAGTACAACTGTAATGTTTTAATGGCAATTACACCTGAGAAAATATACCTCTACCCCGATACAATGCTGTCCTCGGGAGCCAAAAAATCGTACCGCATTATAGGTGAAACCGCGTTATACTGAACTTGCTTTGATCCGCCGGAGTGCGCAGCCCCGCCACCCCGGAGCACTGCTTTACTGCGTTATATCCAAATTTGTGTTATATCGGGTCGCGTTATATCGGGGTAGGGGTGTATTTCTGTTTTTGTAAAAACAAATCTCATTCATCAGCTGAAACGTAAGTGTTTAATCTCAAAGCAAAACAAGATTTTATTACTTTTAGAGTGTATTATACTCTTTTGCTATTATGTACTAATGTCACAAATGTCAATTCATGAATAATTTAAAATTGAAAACCATAAAAACTTGGCAAACTAAGCATTTTCAAAAAATCTTAAATGGAACTTTTTGAAAGATTTTCGACTGCAGTGGGGAACATAGATAAGTGTTTTAATACAGCTATACTACAGTAAAGGACAGTCAGCATTTCTACTATAGCCTCATGTTTCCAGGGGTTTATCACTTATCCATTGTTCACACAACGCTGAAACTTGGCCTAGACTCCAACATCGTATTTCAGTTACCAACATACTGAGATTATAAAATTGGCACTAAGATATAAAACCAAACTCGTTTCTCTGTGTTTGACTTTTAAGCCGTTTTAATGTCAAGGATGCTAACTGCTGCTTTGTTCGCTGGCCAATTTCTTCAGTGTTTAAATCCATAGCCTTCAGCCATGTAACTCAGAATAGTTTCAAAGAACTAACCCGGCACTTTCCAGGGTAAAACTCCCTTTGCAGTATGAAATTTCTTTTAAAGGTGACCTAACCTCCTCCCTGTGATTACCTGATGCCACATTGTTGCAACCAGCCAGGTGCCTCTCACTGAAATTCAAAACACAACAGAGGACAAGGGAATCGGGTAGGAGAAATTGCACACTTCAATATAATTGCAGCTGGAAAGCAACTGACTACCATGAAAACACTTTTTTCAAAAGCTAAAATTTGAACAAAAATTGCCAAACTAATGGAAATTTGACTCCAATATAATCTCAAGTAGCAAGGCAGCATAGACGAAGCAAGTCTTATAAAATTAGGACTGTGCAACAGTAATACTAATTAAACTGAGTATCTTGGAACATTGACAGAGTAACAAATTGCAAACACCTCATAAATTGTATTTAGACAGCATGCAACAACAGTGCCTAGCACAATGGAGCCCTAATCCTTGATTGGCACCGCTAGGCACTATCGCAATAAAACAGAACAGTCCATTAAATCTTTAAAGTGTGAAAGAGTGGACCGCTTGTGAAGACTGGAAGAGTTAGTAATTTTCCCATTTGCTGTAATTTGTTACGAGTTCCAAGCATATATTTTACATGACCTCCACAGCAACTAAGCGAATATTCTCATTTAAGAATCCACAATATCAAACAATTTGTTTGGTTTGGGCTTTTATAATAGTAATGGTGTTCAGAAATCCTTCACCATTATGGAAAGCATACCCTCAACTCTATCCAAAAACCCCAGCGAACAGATGTCTTTTGCAGGGTGTTTGAAAGGTCACCAAATTTGGACTATTTCAGACAAATGGGGAAGCAAGTTCCAGAATCTCAGAGCACATGTACTCAGCACACTTACGGTGGTGTGGAGAGTACATACACCGCATGCCCCGTTCCCCTGACACAGGCATAAGTAGCAGTGTAAATGACAACACTACATGAACAAGTAGAGACATGCCTGAACCCAGTGGGTATGTACCCTACAGGGCTCTGTACATGCCCAAGCAGCACCTCCCCCATCTAAACTGTTTTTAGTAGGGTAATGTCCCAGTGCCAGAGCCTTTTCCCACTGTCTCCTGCTGCCAGAGCCTTTCACCACATGCCACTGCCAGGGGTGTGCAGTGTAGACATAGCTTAGAGCTCGCTGCCAGTCACACCCTCTTTTGTAACAAGGAGAATCCTATTCAGGCACCCCTTCTGACTACAGCTATGGTATTATGCCATGCGTGAGGCAGTCCATCCGGTAGGCCAGTCACAGGCATTAAGGCTTTATAGGTCATAACACCTTAAACTCCACCCAGAAACGAACAGGCAGCCAGTGCAGATTTCAGATCACTGCTGTTATATGCACCTAGCAAGATGCCCTGCTCAGTAAGCCAGCTGCTGTTTTCTGAACCAGCTTCAGTTTCTGAATGGCTTAAGGGTGTAGTCCACGTAGGGCCCATTGCAATAGTCCAGTCTTGAGATAACAAAAATATGAACAATAGCAATGACCACATCAGAAAGGAAAGATCTCAACCTTTTAAAAAGGTGACTGGCTTACTGTTTAATGCTTCTTTCAAAGCAATAGGTGGTGCCGATTATCTCCACAAGCAAGCGACCCAGTAATTCACCAGCTAGGAAGGGCATTGCTTCAAAGACTGAGGGACAAAAGTTCTCGCAACATCTCAAGTGCCTCAGGGAGCACCAGTTGAAACTCTAGCAGGCAAGACGTTGCCCTTATTCCTCCAAGATTTTTCTCTGCCACCACAGACAGTCCATCCATAATCTGATTAATTTTTTCTGCAAAATGACTAGCAATTTGCTCACAATGTGGGGCAGTCTTGAGACTGTCTTGATTCACCAGATTATCTACCAGCTGAAACAAATCTGTAGTCTGAGTTTTTGTGAATATTGTGGTGGAGGAAAATAAATTTTTATTTGCCTCCTGGACAGCCACGTAAGAGTTTTTAAAAATTCTTTATGCTGCAACTGATCAGCCTTATTACGAGACTTCTACCACCAGTACCATAGCCATTTTCTCTCTCAATTCATCACTGAACAGCCACAAACAAGGGTGACCTATGAAAATGAAGTCAGAATTTCAGAAAATGAAGAGAATGCCTAGGAGTCACCTCATTAATGGTGGAGGACAAAAAGTATATTGTTCTACTAGCCCACAGGGAGGGTCTTTTAGTGAAACAAGGTTCTCCCTCAGAGCAATCTGGATCTTTTCTTGTTCCATTAATCTGAGGACAAATCATCAAAACAGGTCCTTCACCTTGACAACCTCAAAGCACAGGAGTTAATTGTTGATCCTTGACACAAGCTTAACAACCAATTGTCTAACCTCCAATCTCAATCCAAAAACCAGATCCAGAGTGTGGCCAGCTATATGAACTGAGTCAGTAACTACCTGGAACAAGTTTCTCTGTATGTGTGTATATATATCTCCTCAATATATGTTCCATTCTGTATGCATCCGAAGAAGTGGGCTGTAGTCCACGAAAGCTTATGCTCTAATAAATTTGTTAGTCTCTAAGGTGCCACAAGTACTCCTGTTCTTTTTACCTGGAACAAGGTCATAGTGACCAGGAAATCCTGAGCTACCCCAAAATAGTCATCATCTACATGCAAATCGAAATCAGAAAACTATTAAATTTTGCCAATCTAGCAATCAGTTTAGTCAGTTCAAACTGACATAGCAGTGTAACAGGTCAAGCAACAAACTGAAACCAGTCCCATCTTAATCCCGTCCTGGAACTTTCCTACTAAGTGAACATACTATCAGATCCAGTTTTGGAGAAGGAGACCTCATTAGGCTGGATGCAATCAGCATGGGCGTATCTCCTCCCCGCAGAGTCCCACTAGATTTATAATGTACCAAATAGCATAGTTAACACCACGTGGGTAACACTAGACTAGCAGAAACATTTACCTTGTTTTCAGTGATACACAGGATCAGGAGTTGAAGCTTTTATTAAAGCACAGACTGCTGATGATTTATTTCCCTCTAAGAGTTTTCATCATCAGGAACTGAAGGCCAGGAACCTTGTCTCTTGACAATTAAGCCTCCTGAGGTGACACCAAAAATAAACAGAAATTAAACATCTTGGTCCTGATTTCTCCTTACAAAATTACTACTCCCCTTCCCCCCCCCCCCGGCAATTGTCACTGAGATCAAGGAACCAAGCCCTGCAACCAGACCCCATCCTGGGCTTCCATATTCCAGCATACAGCAGCACTGTTCTGTGCTTTTGTTCATTTGACAGTGACCTCTAAAGGAATTCTGTTGCTGCAACTAGGTACTCCAAACAGCAAACCCCAGGGCTAGCTGTAAAAGACATCTTAAAACAAACTCTTCCTAACCCATCATTACTTTGCACCACAATTCACTACTTCACACTGACGGTCTCTTGCATCTTAGGGCCCCCCCTCACCCTATAATGCCATCCCTCTCAAAACATAAATCCCCTTCATCATTTCAACCTATTGTCTCCCCCCACCATAGTCACACTCAGTGCAGCTCTGCCAGAAGCCAACGAGTAAGGATAGTGCCCACTGTTGACAGCTCTGCAGTGAAACCTGCTACACTTGGTGAGATCATTTGGCTTGTATGGGGAGACTATAATGCCATCTTTCCATTCATAGAACCATAGAATATCAGGGTTGGAAGGGACCTCAGGAGGTCATCTAGTCCAACCCCTAGCTCAAAGCAGGACCAACACCAACTAAATCATCCCAGCCAGGGCTTTGTCAAGCCTGACCTTAAAAACCTCTAAGGAAGGAGATTCCACCACTTCCCGAGGTAACCCATTCCAGAGCTTCACCACCCTCTTAGTGAAAATTTTTTTCCTAATATCCAACCTAAATCTCCCCCACTGCAATTTGAGACCATTATTCCTTGTTCTGTCATCTGCCACCACTGAGACCAGTCTAGATCCATCCTCTTTGGAACCCCCTTTCAGGTAGTTGAAAGCAGTTATCAAATCCCCCCTCATTCTTCTCTTCTGAAGACTAAATAATCCCAGTTCCCTCATCCTCTCCTCATAAGTCATGTGCTCCAGCCCCCTAATAATTTTTGCTGCCCTCCACTGGACTCTTTCCACTTTTTCTACATCCTTCTTGTAGTGTGGGGCCCAAAACTGGACACACTACTCCAGATGAGGCCTCATCTATGTCAAATAGAGGGGAATGATCACTTCCCTCGATCTGCTGGCAATGCCCCTACTTATAAAAGCCCAAAATGCCATTAGCCTTCTTGGCAACAAAGGCACACTGTCGACTCATATCCAGCTTCTCGTCCACTGTAACCCCTAGGTCCTTTTCTGCAGAACTGCCGCCTAGCCATTCGGTCCCTAGTCTGAAGCAGTGCATGAGATTCTTCTGTCCTAAGTGCAGGACTCTGCACTTGTCCTTGTTGATCTTCATCATATTTCTTTTGGTCCAATCCTCTAATTCGGCAGCAGTTCAGGTTTTTTTTTTCTAGGTCCCTCTGTATGCTATCCCTACCCTCCAGCATATCTACCACTCCTCCCAGTTTAGTGTCATCTGCAAACTTGCTGAGGGTGAAGTCCACGCCACCCTCCAGCTCATTAATGAAGATATTGAATAAAACTGGCCCCAGGACTGACCCTTGGGGCACTCCACTTGATACTGGCTGCCAACTAGACATGGAGCCATTGATCACATTCTGCTAGCACTTTACCCTCTGGTTTCTGACTCAGCTGCATCAAGAATTTAACTGCTGTTTCATGTGGCACACATCAATATCAAAGCAGCTTTTGATTCAGTCGACAGGTCTCCACCTTGGCTTATGCCAGAAGGAGTTGGTGTTTAAAATGTTGTGCTAACTCTGGAGCACAACTTTCACACCAGCACCAATTCACAACTTTTGACATTAGGACTTGCCACGCCACACATTGGAACCAAGACTAGTCAAGAAGTGTTTACCGACCAAGACTACACCAGTGATATCACCCTGCTTGCGGAGAAGTCAGAGAATTTCAGCCCTCCCCTTCAAGACACCACCTGCACTATGGGGTTGACTATCTCATGGCACTAGATCAAGGTCCAGAACGTTAGAGCTGGGCTACCAGAACCCCAGTGCAGGTGGAATCGAGTACCATGGAGAGCATTGATGAATTCATCTACATAACAAGCAGAGTTCAAATAGTAGTAGCAAACCAGATGTTCTTCAGCAAATAGGTCTTGCTGCCTCCTGTATGAAGTATATGTCTCGATTATGGATGCAAAAGTGTCTTTGCACTGAGATAAAGTTCAGGATCAAGCCTGTACTACCTGTATTCTTACAAAGGTCAGAAACCTGGACCCTCCTACAGGCAGATTTGGAGCACCTACACGGAGCCACCTGCAGGTCTGCCCCAGAGATTTATGGATTTGTAGGATCTTCACTTGTGTAACCCCATCACCCATAGTCACTCTGGCTGTTGCACTGATCCCTGGCAGGTCTATAAATGTGTGCATCATCACTCTGCTGCTATTGCCAAATATGGAGAGCAACATCAACACAATCACCCATTCCTATTGTCTCTGCATCCCAGTCCAGCCAGTCCCACTTCCATGAAATTAGCTGAGAGAATTCAAGATCATCCCCACCTCATAACCCCAAAAGACTTGTTCTCATAATGGTACAAACCCTTTCATCCATCCTCTCAAATTTCAAGACTCACTCTCAAAGAGAAAGACTGCACTCAAGTTTATGACACCTCTTGGCCTCTCACACTATACTGCACACATTTCTGATCTCATCATCACCTATAACCAGCGTCCCTGCCAGAGTTTAGACCAATAGGTATCTCACCAAGGGAGTCTTACCCAGGGCCGGCTCTAGGCACCAGCGAAGGAAGCAGGTGCCTGGGGTGGCCAATAGAAAGGGGCAGCACTCAGTCCGTTATTGGGGCGGCACGTCTGGGTCTTCGGCAGCAATTCGGCGACGGGTCCTTCGGTCTCTCTCTTCCTCGACGGAGGCACTTCGGCAGCAGCTCAGGTTTTTTTTTTTCTTCACGGCTTGGGGCAGCAAAAAAGCTGGAGTGGGCCCTTGTCTTAGCTTAATGATTTCTTATCCTGCTGACCTCTCACCCCAACAGGAAAAAACACATTTACAACATACTACTTTTCCTCCATCTAAATCCTTCAACATAAATTATCCACTATTAATACCTTTAAAAAAAAGTAACTGCCTAGCTGACTCTAGAAGATAATGATTTGATTAGGTTTAAACTTATAAAATGAGTTAGGTGTATTGGAAAAATATTCACAAAGTAATCTCCTGAATAGTACAAATAGTTCTGAGAATACTGATACTTTTAAGTCCTTGGAATCGGAACAAGAGACCAGGAAAGGCAAGAAGAATTATTGAGATATTTATGGTATAGAAGAGGGAAACTGTACTGGAAGGAGGCTCTGGGATAATAAATCCTATTATAAAAGCAAAAGGAATACGTAAAATACTTAATACAGAAAGTTTCCTGTATTAAAGTGCATGTTAAAAAACACAAGATCTATAAAAATCTTTATGAAACTTCAATTTTTTCTTCTTAAGGCAGACGAAGGATGTAGCACAGTAAAGCACAGCAGAAACACTTAAATAATACGATGTTTAGAGCAAGAGTGAGAAGCAATGATGGGGCTATACTTTACAAAAAAAGCTGTCTACCTCAAACCAGAGAGTAAACTATTATTGGTTTGTTTCAAAACACTAATTGGCAAAAAAAAAAAAGACTGCACGGTAACAAACATAATTAAAGGTGTCAAACCAGGAAGAACTGGCTCTCTTGGAACACAATGGTTAATTCTGAAAGACTTGGGGCCCAGTCCTGCACCCCTTCCTCTGATAAATCCCCCCTCTGAATTCAATACACGTTTTGCAATGGTAAAAATAGGTTTTGAATTTTTTTTTTTTAAACACTAGTTTAAAATATTGACCGTTTATAAAAAGATTATCTAATGTTCCACAATTTGAAGTTAGAAAAATGTGTTGCCACTCCACATTTTGTTAAGCTGGAAGCTTCATTAAGTCTAATGCTGCTACTTCTGAAGACTTCTGTCTGCACTTGGTTATGGTTTTATTTCACTTCAGAATAAATTTGAATCCCACAGGGGCCTTGCATTAAGATTTAGATGACCACAAAGCCTCACTACAATGCAACATCTGGGGAATTTGCACACAGAATAATTAGAAGATACTGAAGTTTTGCTATGGGATCTACAAAATCCAACCAGAACCCAAATAGGCAAATTTAGATTTGTGTTCATAGGCTATTTCAATCAAGACCAGGCAAATCCAAAATGAGATATATTGTACCTAGGACTAGACCTGTACATGGCAACAGCCTCATCCATAACTCACGTCCAGACCTGGCAATGACTATCTCAAGCCACCACAGAAAGTGATAAATATCCACAATGGCTATTGATCACATTCAAGGCAGCATTATTAAAAGCGTTTAAATGTTGCTATTTCAACATTGAGAAGGGAAAAAAAAAATACCTAAACAAATTTTGTGACCTTCCATCCCTCCCAAAATCTTGAGTGGCAATATAAACTCAAGATTCAGTAAGTGGAACAAATCTTTTATACAATCTAGACATACTTGTTTATTTTCTTTGCTTGAAATAAAGGAGATAAAAAAACCTCTATGTAATCAGAAGGAAAAGGAGACTTGAGCTTCTGAAAGAGCCAAACAATGGACCTCACCCCACCACAAGATAAAAAGGAATCAACTGTTGAGGCAGTTGCTGGCTATTATACCTCATCTCTAAGTAGAAACACCATCAACTAGAGAGCAATTTAGTAAATCACCTATGAGCTAGGGCCATTTTGACCTACCACATATATATGGACCACGGGTGGAGATCTGTTATATGAGACTTACCTTTAAAAAAAGGGACGTAATTCCACCTTCAAGTATCTCAGCAGCAGACTTTAAATTTATCCAAGATGGAGTCAGTAGAAATACTAAAATTAGCTGAGTAACCTCCCATCACTCTACCACCACTCCTGCATTTTATTTTCCTAATCTTAACACAGAGAGATCCAGGAATAGGTGTTAGGGAGCTGGACACGTAAGGGTAACCTACTTTTTAATATATTAAAATCATAAGCCAACAGTAGGGGTTCTCTGTGCATATTCTAACCAAATGAAAATGGGTAACTGTTACAAAAGCCTCCACCATTCTTTAATATAATAATAAGGATCCTACCTTTCCTATAAAAATCTATATTCAGTCTTCCTGAGCATCAGTATTTGATTCACAACACTATTAGCAAGGACCATAACAAAGTTTTGCTTAACTAAAATCAAGACAAGGATAGTTTTTACAAGTGACAAAAAACTAAGATTAGACAAGGATTTCTTAATTACATAATGGAGGTCACTATAAGTGTAGAAGAAAAGGGTTCAGTCCAACTGCTAAGTTTCTCAGAATGCAAAAAGTATTTTTAATTCCAGTGGAATAATACAACAAACCAGACCCAATGATAGAGAAATAAAGTTTATAGAAATGCAAATGTTGAAGTGTAGCTGCTGGTAGTAATTGAATTGATTTATGACTGAAGAAAGGCATTCCAGTTTCACTAGAATACACCTTTTTGTCTAAGCACACTTTGTTAAAGTAACTTCCAGTCTGATTTATTTCCAAATACAGTACATTTATCCAAACAAGAGCATGTACATTCAATATAGAACATTTCCAGCAACAGTTATAGTCCAGTTCCCATTCACAGTGTATTTTTTTTAGTGCAAAGCACTAAAAAGGCCAAACATTTTTCTATCCATAAAAGCATTTTTTTTTTAATTCATGACCTTGTGATCAACATTTTTAGATTTTTTTTTTATACAAAAAGTATATATGACAAGGTGTCTCCCTAAGCAAGAGAGTGAACCTATATAAAAACATGGTATTTCTTCTGATGTACAGTACCTTTCAAATTGTGGCAATTTGACACAAATCACTAAACAAAATATCTTCTAAAAAGTAAAAAAACATTGATGCACTGAAGCCTGCCAAGATTTCCATAATGGCAGGTGTGCTACTGTTTTGCTAATATCTTGATTATAAAATAGACAAAAGGATCAGTAAGCATTTTGCAAATCCTACAATAAAGTCAAGTGCTACCTAAAGTGGTCATTTAAGATCTTGCAAGAAAAAAATATTCTGAGTTTGTCTCACACTATCCTCCCTTTTATTAATATTTAAAGAAATAAAACTAGCATTATAAGAAGTGGTTGTGCATGGATTGTCTGTGTCTATAAAACATCAGAAAATATTCACTACCTTCATATTAACATTAGTGTGTTTTTTTAAAACAATAACTGCAACTATCATTAAAGTGCTTGTGTATAAAAATTTAAACAAAAAATTAAAGAATATGGAATAGGGAATGTAGGTGTTTTTGTAAACTTCCTAAATGTTTACAAATGAAAGGTTGTCCTATGAACCATGCATGGAAAAAAAAAAAAAAGTATTGGCAATATCTTTGCAGCAACTTTAGTACAGTGAAATTCAGTATACCCAAAAGTTGGGAAATTAGTCAAACTGAAAAAACTGAAGTTATGACAATTACTAAAAATTAGAACAATTCATCCAATATACACTAATATGGTGTTTGCTCTTATACATTCATTTGTAATAAATTTAAAACAGTACATAAAGCAAAAGTTTGCCAGCCAAGTAGAATACCACATAAAAAGTCATAGAATTGGTTCATCAGCATTAGCAGTACTAAGGCCAGTAGCTGTGGTGACCTCTCAAGTTGATTTCCTAAATGAAAAATAAGTTTTCTTCCAAAAAATGCTTTTTGTAAGGGGTTTTTTGTTTTTAAAGCACAGAAAGTTCATTTTCTATTGATAACTTTGCTGGACTGCATAGAGACAAGGGTAGTTAACTGCTAGTCTATAGATGCATGTTGTGCATTGCAAGTCAACAGTTACCTGACAGTGTTGGGATGAGGCACTGTCATATAACAAGCCATGAGAATAGTTATTAATTTAGTAAGAAAACAATAGTTTATGAAAGTATTTCCTCATTTTTCTTATGGTACCATTTTCAAGATATTAGTGGTTCTAACACCAAATTAAAGTCTTTCCACTCAAATGAACTCCAAACTTTCCGTACACCACTTGAAGTTATCTGAGGAGAAATGGGAATAAATTAATATTTTGAGTTTACCAATACAACTTGTTTACTAGTTATACAACAGTGAAACCATTTTTAAATGCAAGGTGGTACCTAAAATTTACCACAAACAAAAAATTTAAAAACACTCTCTTCCTTAGACAAGATTAGTGTGATTTTTAAGAGAGAACCCAGCTCATTGTTAAGTTGCATTTTCTTTAGCAGAAAGTGGTTACCAAACCACTGAAAACCCACCTACACATGCCTGACTGGTAATCCACTGCAGAACGTATACCGAGACAGAGTTGCCTTCGGGAAGAGAGCACTTCCGAGTTGAAGTCAATAGCAGGTACAGGACACGGTATATGTATTTAGCTTTAACAGGTATTTATAATAAGGAGCGAGTTCCAAAGTAATAATTTAAAGACTGCTTCTCCTCCCCACACCCAAGCCTGTTTTTATTACAAAACTCTGCAATATCCAAAAAGCCTTCATGATGATTCTGAAATCTAAAATGGCCATCTTTAGGTTATTTCCATTTAACCAAGAAATAATATTTTATAATTAGAAGACTACCTGTGCCACCATTTTTTCTATGAAGCAGGACTGCGGAAAAACAGTAAGTCATCACAATAAAGAAAAACATCCATATTTAAGGCGCTATCCTGGAAACTCTTACTCATGCAAAGAGATGCTTTTATACCATGATGTTGGGAGAGTGAGGGAAACTTAATAGAATAAGTTAAAAGAAAAATAATAAAGTTTACTGCTGGCTGCTCATTCCAAGTTAGATGTAGAGATTTATTTACTCTGCTGTAATTCACTTTTACATCAGCTATAGAAGTACCATAATATTTTTGTAACTATCCTACAAATGTGTACATTAGCAGGATAAACCATGTGAACAAGTACCAAACAAGTGCAAAACTAATTTTAAAACGTCTACTGTAAACATAAGCCAATATAAATTGATTTTTAGAATATTAAAACAGTTTAGAAGAACTGTACAGCCTAACTGTATTAGGTTGCAACTTCCTGCAGAAGAAAAAAGTTTAGAAATTGACTTGTCTCCAAGCCACTGAAAACATATTTTGCTGAAGAGGCAAATGTGATAGCCACATTACTTTTGTATCTCCTACACCATCGTCTATTGGAAAGCATCTGTTCAGGCAACAAAATAACAGATCTGGGGGGAAGGGGGCTTGTGGTGTTTGTTTGTTTGTTTTTAAATAGAGGCAAAACACTAGTTGTTTCTCACCAGACAAGAGCTTTTGATCTTGTACTTCTGCCTTTGGTTTTGTTTTCTTCTGGTGAATGAGATGCATTTGCCTTGTGAGTTTTCTTATGGTGTTCTAGAAAAGTCTTTTTGGCAAATGCCTTTCCACATTTATTGCATCTGTGAAGAGAAAAGTTTTTTGTGACTTTTACTTCTATGCCAACATCAGCTCCTTCAAACTTTTTACTCGGTGAGTTAGAGGCGACATCCTGTTTTGAACCAATCTGTCTTGCTTCATCCCTCTGAGGGCCTCTTTTTGCCACCTTATTTAGAACAAAATCAATAGGCTTTTTTATTGCTCTGATTTCTAAACTTGCAGTTATTTTACCAAGGTAACGTGATGACTTTTTATGAACTACAGTTATATGCCTTATCACATCACGTTTGCGACGTGTTTCATAAGTGCAGAGAGGACACCTGTAGAATTTAACATAAATGTTATTTCCATCTGTGTGCAACTCAATGTGTTTTGTCAAGTTCTGTTTAGAAGTAAATTGGCGTTTACACAGTTTACAGTAAAGCTGCTTGAAGTCAAAGCCAGCTGAAAGTTTTGGCTTCCTTGTTTTTTGCTGGCCACCTGCAGCAGATGGATTGGTTGATTTAGGGGTTTCAAGGTCTCGCTTAACTTTATTTTTCTGTGCTGCTGATGTGTTCTTTTTCTCATTTGAATGACTTGTTCCCTTTAACTCATTCTGTGGAGAAAGGGTGATGGAAGGGGTTGAAGGTTCCACAGAATCTGCTGGTTCAACTTTTACTTTTATTTCTGTGCCGTTGGCAGTATTATTGGGTCCTTTCTCTCTTTTAGAGTTCTTTCCGGAAAGCGTTATCTTGTGAACAATTTGCATGTGCCTTTTAAGCATTATTTGTGAACTATATTTTCTCTTGCACAGAAGGCATTTGCATGCAGTTAAATTGTATTCAGCCTTTGAGGAAGACTTTTGTTTTCGGGTCTTAAAAGATTTTTTAGCAGAAACTGTATCCAAGAACAAAGGTTGCCCAGGCTTTGTAGCTATATCAGGAGTAATGGAATCCCTCCTTAACCCCCTATGAACTTCATCAAAATGCCTCCTTACATTGGCTTTTGTAGCAAATGATTTATAACATACAGGACAACTTCTACCTAATGTTACAAGCACATTCTTATTTCGTCCTTTTGTGGAGCGCTGATTTGGTTTCTTTTTTGTTTCTATGTACTTCTTTAGTTCTTCCATCTTTTTTTTGTGTACTTTTCTAATGTGCCGACGTACACTACGTCTGGAATGAAATTCTTTTCTACATAAACAACAAATCAACTGGTGGCCAAAATCAGAATTATCAGAAGAGTCCAATTCAGGATTTAATGCTGGAGGTTGTTCGTCAGGAGTCGGCATTACATTTATTTCCGCATCAGCAGGTGGCAACTCTAAAGTTTCTGTATCGGGAGTTGAAACAGTTTTGGGTTGCTCAGTGGTAGGTTCCTGTATTTGTAATGGAGCTTGATCAGGACTACTGCTAATCTCAATATTCTCTTCTGGGTTGTCAGTTCTTGAAACGTACTGAAACACAGCATTCTGATTTGTTTCTATAGGTTCTAGCTTAATTACATATTCTTGTTTGTCCACTCTAGGATAAATGGCTTCCAGAAGATTATTTACAGCTTGGCTTTGTTTATCATTGACATCTGGGAGGTCTGTAAAAACAAAAGGTTATTGTTTAATCATCTAGAAATCTCAAGTTATTATATTAGTTTTTTAAATGTCGAAGTCAGCCTTGAATATCAGCCTAATCATTGAATTATGTGCCCACAAATTTTGTTTTTAATTCAAAGTTCATGTTTGTACTACTTTTCAACAATTGCTAGAATTACAGCCAGCCTACTAGGGAGAAATCTTGCTTAATTTGCCAATTGAACCACCAGTTACCATGTCCAGTAGTGGATTTTCTCTGGATAATCAACAAATATTTTTATTACATCAGTGTAGATGTCCTTAGAATTATTAAGGAACTTTGTTTACCTCAGAGATTAACTAACTCCTTCTGGTATACCTGACCTGGCAGCCCCCCAGTTTAAGATGTGCTTTGTGTCTGTAATGAATTTCTTTTCTAGGAAAACAACAAACCAACAACTGGCCAAAGTCAAAATTATCAAGATGCAACACCTGACCTTGTTCTTCATGATATCATTAGGGAGAGCTTTTCCTGGGGCTAGAGGTAGAGTAGTCTCAATGAAGGACCTGCAACTCTGGATGTTACTTCTCCCTGCCACCCTCCAACCCTCAACTTTGTCCATCGGATCCCAGATGTACTGACCTTTAGGACACACTACAAGGCCTATACAACCACAAGTTTTCCATAAGGGAACATAAATAGGGTATGAGGATGAAAAGAGAATTTCATTTGTGGCGGGTTGGGAGTTTCATTGGCAGAAAGAACTTTTTATATGTTTTTATAAAATGGGAAATGCCTAGGGAGCTAGATGGGTGCTTGGTAAATTGAAAAAAAAGATATACATAAAACAGAAATTCGATCAGCACTTTTCAAAATAACCTTAATATGATTAGCGTTCAGATCATTTAAATCTGTATAAAGAAATCAAAAATCTTATTAAGCTACTTCAAATTTTACTTTAAATGTTTCAATTTTAAACAGCTATATTAATATTAAAATAACTTGCAATGGAAAGGTCAAGGAAGCATAAGGTGTTTTAAGATCAGATTAGATTTAGCTTGTAAATATTCATGACAGACTAAAAAGGATACTTATTGATCCATCTCTCCAAGTGAAATTAGTTATATGTTCAATTTATAATGAGCCCTCAACCAGTTAACAAAATACTCCTGGTATGTGCTTCAAAATGCATTATCTTGAGAGTCTTACTGAATCACCAAAACAAAATTAAGAACTGAGACACATTTTCCCTGCAATTCTATTATTTCCAGGATATATTAATATCTGCATTTGACAATATATTAGAATATATTATAAACTACCTCTAAGATGCTTTTAAAAAGAATTGTCAATAACCTTACAGTTAGCTAGAGATAAAGCTCTATTAGATCATGCAGACAAGATGCAAGTTACAGTTCTTGATATAGGATATGAACATTAAATCAATACTAGGTTTCTTAGTCTCTCTCAAATCCATTGACTAGCTAACACCTTTCCTAAAAACAATCATTAGATCAGTCAATCGACTTCACTAAAACGGCTGGTTGTGAGAGGTGACCAAAATAAAATGGCTAACTGCAGCCTATGCTCTGAAGCCTATGCAAAGCAACCTGCCTCCATCAATTCCCAAAACCTACTAAGCTCCCCCCCAAAAAAGAGATCACAAAGTTGCAGAGGATGGATTCTCCAAGAATATCTGAAAATGTAAAGAGACCTTGTTCAGAAGAGTGTTTCTGGCAGCATGGTGGGACTTCTCAGACTCCAAGTGAACACACGGCAGCCAAATCAGGCAGAAATGCCAGGGCTGAAGAAAATCAAATGGCTTCCAAAGTAGGCATTCTGGAGACTATCTCAGAGTATAATTCCAACAGAGATGATATGACGACCAAGCTTCTTGCAGTCAAGAAGGAAATTACTCACTTGGAATAGCGAGCCCTACGCTAGAGACTGGCCTAAGAGAAGCAAGTGAAGGTAGGTCTACAGTGCAAGTAGATACCCACAGCTGGCTGGCCTGTGCCAGCTGACTCAGACTAAGGGGCTGTTTACGTGCTGAGTAGACTTCCGGGCTCAGGCTGGAGCATGGGCTCTAGGACCCTGCAAGGTGGCAGGGTCCCAGAGCTTGGGCTGCAGCCCAAGGCCAAAAGTCTACACTGAAATTAAAAAGCCCTTAAGCCCAAGCCCTACAAGCCCAAGTCAGCTGGTGTGGGCTAACCAAGGGTGTCTAAATGCAACGTAGACATACACGGCGAGAAACAGACTTGCAGTGCTGGAGCAGAGTGTGATTCTGTTTATACTGGATTACATAGAAAACAGAGTGAGAAGGAACAACATCAGAATTAAGGAATTGCCTGAAAATGCTGAAGGAGGAAACCCAAACTGATATGTAAAAAGTTTAATTGTGGAGTCATTACAGCTGAGCTGTCTGTAAGAGGTAAAAGAGGAGAAAGCACACAGGGCACTACTGCACCCCCCCCACCCCCACACACAAACCTGGGCCTCATAATAATAAATAAATAAATAATAAACCCAGAGACCTAATGCTGAAATGTCACAATTATCAGCAGAAAAAAATAATTATGAAAAAAAGTCAGAGCATTCAGAGCTCTAACTCAAAGGCCATGACCTCTCTGCCCCAACTTTAAAAAAGAAAGAAAAAAAAGCAGCACTGGGAAAATTACAGCAGCGCTCAGGAGGGCAGATATACACTGCAAAAGGTGACTCCCACTTAGCTTTCAAAAATCAGTACTATACAGAAAAATAGTTTAAACAAGGAGAAAGTACATTCAAGATGCTTGGGATGGAAATCCAAATCTCAAATGTACAAGAAGACTCTCCAGAGGTAGTAACTACAAATAAGCTGCTGAAAAACCCTTGGCAAATGGTAAAACTCAGGAAAAGGGAATTAGGAAAAGAAAAAAACGTAAGACTCTAGAGACCATACTGGCAATGTCAGAAGTGAAACTGAACAAAAGAACTCGGATACTAGAGGAGTAACCTAAAGACTAACCAGAAGAGATGTGGGAGTCACCAGGAATGACCAATTGAACAGTAACTATGTTAACATTACAAAGAAAACAGTATGAAGTATGCTTTAATTGGGATGATCAGTAATAGCTGTGTTCTGCATTTTAAAACATAGATCAGGAGTGGACAAACCACGGCTTGCAAGCCACATGTGGCTCTTTTACAGTTAAAGTGTGGCTTGTGGAGTCGTCCTCCCCCCACACCCCATTTTCCACCTAACAGACTGGGGACAAGGCTTGGGGCTTCTGCCCTGTTGCAGAGTGGTGGGGCTAGGGGCTTCTACTACCCACTGGGGAGGAGGAGGAGGATTTGGGGCTTCAGCCCCACAAGGCATGCCTGCCAGGGCTTAGGGCTTCAGCAGGAGCAGGGCTGAAGCCCCGAGATACTCCCGCCCCCTACAGGGCTGAAGCCCCAAGCCCTGGTAGGCGCCTCGCACAGGGCTGAAGCCACGAGATACCCCCCAAACTGAAGCCCCGAGCTCTGGCAGATGCGCCCCATGGGGATGAAGTCCCAGCAGGCGCACCCCAGCTCTCTAACGTCTGAAGATTTGTCGTATGCGGCTCGGAGGGTCTGTAAGTTTGGCCAGCCCCGACATAGACAAAATAACGGACTATAAGGGGGGAATGGGGGTGGATCCCAAGGATGAAAGAGATTGGAAAAAATAGAGGAGGGATGGGGAAGAGCCTTTAGGGGTTCTGTATAAATTTTCCTTGTAACTCAAATGATGAGATGCTATTTAGATATCTGGTTACATTTTTTCAATACTCAAAGTACATTCAACCTGAAAAAAACCCCAGCACTCCTGCTTTTTTTTTTTTTTTTTTTAAATATTAATATTTGCTAGACGAGCCTGGTCTGTTATATCTCTACAGAGATTTCACTCAGTTTGATCAAACCACGAGAATCAACAATAGGCATTGCAATGATGCTCCGTCTGTAACATAGTAACACCCCATTAAACAGAAAGATCTGATGACTATATTCCTCATTAAACAAAAGCTAATTGTTGTAATGATCGTTTTGTTTCTGATATTTAAAGATTCGTAAACTTGTTAAAACTTTCTAAATGAATAGTTTTTAAAAATAGCTGGTTGAAGGTTCACAGATTCTTTACATTTGTGTTATACCTTCATACTCGCGACAGTAGCTTTTAAAGTTTGTTTAAAAATTGAGGTTGTTCATATGTATACCTATAAAATGAAACAAGGACTTAACTCTATTTAATAGAGTTAAATATACTACACAAAAAAGGCTGTTGATAGCGCTTGCTTTTCCTGGACAATAAGTGCAGCAGTCTTTTGCTTGGGCGGTTTGTTTTGTTTCAGTGGGATAACATACAGTTTTAGATAGAATTGCAGAGATAAAATTTAAGTTAGTTTGATTTACACTTTTCTAACATTAAAATCGACAATCACAAAAATCTTATTCATGCTGACTTCCTCAGTATGGATGGGTCAAGAGAAAATTCAAAATACTGTATCTTACTGATGTATACTTTTCTTCTCATACTTTCTCACTCATTTTTCACTTGCATGCAAGGACTCAGATTAAGAAATTTGTCAGTTTATGAAGATCTCTTCATAAGAACTTAAGTAACATTGTAGACACTGTCCAAACATTGTGAAATTAGTTTCTGCATTAGGATAGAATATTATTTTTAGTTGGTGCACAATAGGGGTCTTTCAAATGCCTTTATTCATATAACATAATAGATGTCAAAGCTAACCCCCTCCCCACCCGCAGTTAAATAGAGGACAAAACACCAAGGGCTAGACTATAGCTTTATAATCTACCCTGAATAAAGAGTGGTGAATAGCTGCATCTCAGAGCAGACCAGAAAACTAATTATGACTTAGGGTCACAATTTCTCTCCTGCTCAGAGGAGGAAGCAAGTTACTTCATCCCTTTCCATGGAAAAGCTTATTCACCCCATGTGACTGACCAACTACTTTGGCCAATAATTTAAGTGGGAAGCCAAGTCTACTCCTAGGCCTCACCCCCTTCTTGTGGGGAGAGAAGTATCAGAGAAGCAGTCCCTACAGGCTTTCTAACTTCCTCAGCCACAATCTGAACAGGGACTAGTAAAGGAGGCCTTATTCTTCACTTCCTTATATGATCAACAAGTACGGACTGTGACAATCTAGCATAAAAGGGACTTTTGGCTATTGGAAAAAGATTCTAAGCTTTGAAGAATGTTTTCAAATATCTACATGTTTTTGAACCATCCAACCCTGCATAGAAAAATATTCAAGAGCAACAGAAAAGCAATCCCCAAGGGCATATCTACACAACAGACTTAGAGGTCAACTTACAGCCACCACAGTAATTACTGAGGTGGCTGATATCCACACCACCCTCCTTCTGTTCATGGTGCGCATCCTCACCAGGAGTGCTTCCACAGACTCAAGAGGGGCAGTTTGGGGGCCTGAGAACTCCATGCACCTCTCCACCGGGAACCCAGTTTCCCCCTGGACTCTCATCTCTGAGAATGGGGGACAGCCACCCGGGCTTCTCATCTTCCCATCAGGAGTGAGCAGCAGCCACCTAATCTTCTTGCCTTCCTGCACAGGGGACAGCTGGGCTTTAGCTGCCTGGCTTTCTTGTTAATTTTACAGCTCCAGCATGCTCAAATTTGAGTACATCTAACATTATGCTCCTCTAAAATTTAATATCTACAAAATATTTGCCCATCACATCTAATTCAGCAAGAAGGATAAGTGCAACAAAAAAAGTTTTAATCCAGGAATACTGCCAATTACATTTGCTCAATGTGTTTTCAATTTCAAATCAAAATCTTGATAGCATGGTTTAAAAAACATGTTCGGTAAAAATATATTTTAAAAACTGATAAACTGCCAACGTGTTCATTGCTGTAAAGAGTATAGATATGGTCCTTTCCCAAAAGGTTTTAATAAACTGTTAGACACGTGAGCTGCAAAATTTTAATAGCTCAATTCCATATAATTCTATGGATAAAAGTTACATAGAAAACAAAATTAGATGGTGGAGTCCAAAATATGTTCTTTCCTAAACTTTTCACTCTCCTCCCTTTATTTTTGTCTATTTTTTTCCAATTCAGTCCAGAAAGTATGAGAGAAAGTTAATGCCATACACTTGCATGGTAATAACAGAAGTGCCTTACCCACATCTTCAGTTGCTAAGTGAAATTTATTAGAACATCATCAACCCATCCTTGTTACTTTAATGGAGCAGCAGGCACAAGTAAAACCTCTGTGCAGGAGTATAGCTTTAAAGTAAGATGGGAATGAGGAAGAAGACCATTAGCTGGTCAAAAAGGCACTGTAAGCCAATCGGTAGGGCATAAGACAAATACTTAGGCCTGATCTACATTAGGAATTTACTTTGGTATAGCTACATCTCAGGCCTTGGTTACACTTGAGAATTCACAGCGCTGCCATGGCAGCACTGTGAAGCGCGAGTGTAGTCGCGCTGCCAGCGCTGCGAGAACTCCACCTCTCCGAGGGGAATAGCTTGCAGCGCTGCGAGCAAACGTGCAGCGCTGCAGGCGCTGATTACACTGGCGCTTTACAGCACTGCACTCGCTGCGCTGGGGGGGGGGGCATTTTCACACCCCCTGAGCGCAGCAAGTTGCAGCGCTGTACAGCGCCAGTGTAGCCAAGGCCTCAGAAGTGTGAAAAATCCACATAGCTGAGAGGTGTAGCTATGCCACCCTAACCCTCAGCATAGACCAGCGCTAGCTCAATGGAAGAATTCTTCCGTCAGCCTAACTACTTCCTCTCAGGAAGCAGATGACCTACACCAAGGGGAGAAGCCCATGTCGGCATAGGTAGCATGTACACTGACGCGTTACAGCAGCTCCACGGCAGCATTTTAAATGTAGACATACCACTAGGAAACCTGGGTTCTATTCCCAGCTGTCACTAACCTGTGGTGTAACACCAGGCAGGGCAATTTACCTCTCTATGCATTCATTGCCCCTTCCACGCTTTGTCTGGGCTATTTAGGTTAACATCTCTTGGCTCCAGGAGTTTTGTAACACCTAGAACAATGATTTTCTCTCAGCTCAGGCCTCTGGCTACTTACTGTAATATACGTTATTACTATTTCTATCTAAAAGGGTTTTTTTTAAATGTTAATCTTTTTCCTTCCCCTACAGGTCACTAAAAGTGATTTAAAACATGCTTTTACTCAGAGGTATTGTGTCAAGGTGTTAGACCTAGAACTTAGCTTGGCATAGGTTATCACATTTGTAAGTTTGTCTCCCCCATCTCCATAAGAACAAAACCAAATTCAGGTTGTCATCTGGGTATACATTATTTTAAATTAGGGTATATTTTGTCATAATATACTAATAATTTTTAACAGCAAATTATGTGTCAGTCCATCAATAATCTTGTGTTTTTCTCACTGCATAAAGGATTGGTTGAAGGAAAACAACAAAAATCTTAAGAGTTCAAGGAAGAATATGCTAACAAAAAGGTAAAGGTGACCGACTTTTAGATTTTGAAAGTGTCCTTTTAAAATTATTAATAAAATACGACTACTTGTTCTACAACATATCAAGGCCAACATGAAAATTACCTAATAGCATTATGATGTGCCATACAGTATCAGCCCTGGCTCTAGATCCCTAAAGCAGACATCTTCAAAATCAACATATACAAGACCTAACCTCTTTTATATTTTCATTTGCTCACTCTCTCTCTTGTGGAAATACAGGAGTTTTCAACTACACTGAATTTCATGACTTGGATCATGATTCTGCAAAAAACCGAACACATTCATAACTTTACTCATGTGAGTAAAACTTACACACATCCTTTGCAGAACCAAGGCCTTAAATTGCCACATGGCCCAAATTAATATCTTTGGAGCATCGATTGCCCTCATTCTCTGCACAGAAAACTCCCATTTGACAGAAGAGAGTTTCAGACAGATTGAAAGAATGAGTCTGAAAGTGACAAGCTAATAAAAGTGAAGTACTTCATTGCTTCACTGATCCTCTCATTTACCTGTTAGATTAGTTACATCTTGTTTCTGATGGTGTTTTTACGTACAATATAAAAGGGGAAATTTTCTCAATTCTAGGTTGTTCGATTAAATATTTTGGTGAATAAAACTTACTGTCATCCATCTGGAGACTTGGAGGACAATAGAACTTTTTATGAGTAATTAAGTTTGGTAATCCTCTGAAGAGACTGCGGCATATTTTACATTCAAAAATGGTGTCCACGTCTTTTAACAAGATATGTTTAAGTTGTTTAGTTCCTGGAACAAAAGAAATGTTACACTTAAAATAAGGTACTTTTTTTAAAGTCACACTTTCTCATTAAAGCAAAAATTTTCAAATCAAACAAACTTCAGTGCTAAAGCAGGAAATAATGCAAGACAAAATGCCATTATCACTGTCATTTGTAAGTTAGCTACATACATTCTGGATTACTACATAAAGACTAGGCTGAAGAAAAAAAAAAAATCAAGATTATAGATATTGTTAAAAGTAAAAGGACTGCAAGATTTAAGATTAAAACCAACAGCTAAATTCAGAAGGGGAGCTTTTGGTTAATGAGTTATAATTGCCTATCAGGTGGAAGGAAAGAACAGCCACCTAGTCATTTAAATCATTATTTAGCACCTTTTCAAGCTCCTCAGGCAGCGCTGAGGATGTACAACAAAGCACTTTCACTCAAAAAGACTGACAAACAGGGCAGAAAATTGTGAAGAACGCAACAAAATGAAAAGAGAATAGTAGACAAATTCTAGACTGTTACATGAGGGTACCAGAGATCAATGTAGTTGCACTTATATTACAGAGCAGAATTTGGACTGTTATCTTTAGTCTGCCTATTGTCTTCCTCGCTGAAGAAAAATACAAAATTTAAGATTAATTTTGAATTAGCACATTGTGTCAAGTGTAGAGTTTGTGTTTATAAGCATGCAAACATTATAGTTTAAAAACCACATACATAAAGTGCAGATGTGCCTTGCTAATGTACTCCAACCTTGACTTTTCCTGAAGAGCCAATTAAAGTGGTGAGAAAATAGCTCATGCTCCAAATCCATTCCTTCATCGGCCTCTGTGCTGAAACTGCTAACAAGAGTGCATATAGTGATGGTGGGTTTTGTAACATGGACACTTGTCCACTACAAACTTTAGTAAGACACTGATTAATCAAGATGGGGTTTTACTGAGTTTTTATTTCAAATTTCTTTAGTATGCTAGGTCATTAAAAGAGAAGTTTCCAAAAAAAATGGAGCAAGATTACCAGTTAATGTCAATCTATTAGATGTAAAATGATTAAAAAAAAAAAAACTTTACATAACTACTATGGCTGTTGATTAATCGCAGTTAACTCACGCAATTAAAAAAATTAATCTCAATTAATCGCAGTTTTAATCGCACTGTTAAACAATACCAATTGACATTTATTAAATATTTTTGGAAGTTTTTCTACATTTTCAAATATATTGATTTCAATGACAACACAGAGTACAAAGTGTACAGTACTCACTATTACTTTTGATTACAAATATTTGCACTATAAAAATGACAAAATAAATAGTATTTTTCACTTCACCTCATGCTAGTACTGTAGTGCAATCTTTTTATCGTGAAAGTGCAACTTACAAATGTAGACTTGTTACATAACTGCACTCCATAACAAAACAACGTAGAACTTTAGAGCCTACAAGTCCACTCAGTTCTACTTCTTGTTCAGCCAATCACTAAGACAAACAAGCTTGTTTCCATTTGCGGGAGATAATGCTGCCCGCTTCTTATTTACAATGTCACCTAAAAGTGAGAACAGGCATTCACATGGCACTTTTGTAGCCAGCATTGCAAGGTATTTACGTGCCAGATATGCTTCGACCACCATTCCAGAGGACATGCTTTGATGCTGATGATGCTCTTTTTTTTTTTTTTTTAAAGTGTTAATTAAATTTGTGACTGAACTCCTTGGAGGAGAATTTTATGTCTACTGCTCCATGGTTTTACCCGCATTCCGCCATAGATTTTGTGTTATGGTAGTCTCGGATGATGACCCAGAATATTTTGTTTGATTTAAGAACACTTTCACTACAGATCTGACAATACACAAAGAAGGTTCCAATATCAGATTTCTAAAGATAGCTTCAGCACTCGATCCAAGGTTTAAGAATCTGAAGTGCCTTCCAAAAATCTGAGGAGGACGAGGTATGGAGCATGCTTTCAGAAGTCTTAAAAGAGCAACACTCTGATGCAGAAACTACAGAACCCGAACCATCAACAAAGAAAATCAGCCTTCTGTTGATGGCATCTGACTCGGATGATGAAAATGAACATGAGTCAGTCCACACTGCTTTGGATTGTTATCAAGCAGAATCCGTCATCAGCATGAACGCATATCCCCTGGAGTGATGGTTGAAGCATGAAGGACAAATGAATCTTTAGTGTGTCTGGCACAAATAACTTGCAATGCCGGCTACAACAATGCCATGCAATCGCCTGTTCTCACTTTCAGGTGACATTGTAAACAAGAAGCGGGCAGCATTATCTTCTGCAAATGGAAACAAGCTTGTTTATCTTAGCGATTGGCTGAACAAGAAGTAGGACTGAGTGGACTTGTAGGCTCTAAAGTTCTACATTGTTTTGTTATGGAGTACAGCTATATAACAAAAAATCTACATTTGTAAGATTTGACTTTCTGCAGTGGAAGTCAAGAACTCAACAGTATTTCCTCTAGATTTAGTATAACCAAATGATTTGTAACAGTCTATAAAACTGAACAGCTGAAAATAAGACAATATACAAGCTTTTGTGTGGCTTACATATCTTCTTACACAATTATGGGACTAGAAAAGAAACTTGCTATAGTCCCACAATTTAGCAGTGGGAGCCGCGATCGGCCAAACCTGCGGATGTGGCAGGTAAACAAACCGACCCGGCCCACCAAGGTGCTTACCCTGGTGGGCTGTGGGCCAAAGGTTGCCGATCCCTGCACTAGGATATTATGAGTTACTTAGTTTAAGGTAGAAAACAGAAGTTTTATGTGAATACTATCTAAACCATAACATTTAATATCAAGGCTGGCATTGTATCTGGAGATCACCTCTGTCTACATACTGCAGTTCATATGAAATGTATAAGTATCACTCGAAGTCCCCAGTCAACACTATACATACACATACATATTGCAAGTGCATCTACGTACACACTCAAGTCACACAGGTTAATCTATGTCTTAACTAGTCAACAGATGAGGAAAGGGCATTATGCACATCCATGAGGGAAACCAGACAGCTCTTGCCGACGGGTGCAACCTGTAAGTACATGGTCTAAACTGCCTACTACGACAAAGCAGGGAGTCAAAGGCCCCCACTTGTAGTTATTAGCAGCACATCTGACCATTCCACATCTGAAATGATTGAGCTTTATCCCAAGATGGCGTGAAAGATCAAAACCAGGATGCTGATCTGATGGATTTGTCATGATGGGCATTAGCTACATTTGAAGCTCGAAAATAGGAATACAGCAGAACACTGTTTATCCAATCTAATTGGGACTGGGGCCAGATCGGACAATCAAAAATTCGAATAATCTAGAGAATAGCAAAGTGCGAAGCTGCAGCACCATCTAGCAGCCACAGGAGAGATCACCCACTTCTGGACCTGTGGGTGCTGGTTGTTCAGTT
Organism: Trachemys scripta elegans; assembly: GCF_013100865.1. Taxonomy (NCBI): domain Eukaryota; kingdom Metazoa; phylum Chordata; order Testudines; family Emydidae; genus Trachemys; species Trachemys scripta. The sequence continues at coordinate 38,334,572 of NC_048298.1, read as the reverse complement.
AATACTGAGAGCTGGATAATGGTGGGTTGGATAAACGGGGTTCTACTGCACTTGTGCCTGGCATCTAGACCAGGCAGAAACACTCTCAGTGTAGGTAGTGACTGTCAGCACTTGGTCACAAGTACTGTGGTTTGGTCTGAAACCTGCATGGTCTACACAGGATTCTCATCAATAGTTGGGGAAATTCTCTGAAGGATAATCCTTTCAAATAATTTGCACACATAGTTTAGCAAAGAGATGGGTGCTAACTTGTTGCAAATCAGTAGACTCTCAGGTTTTAGCAAGGCTATTACTTTTGCTCGGTGACCGATCTTAGATATTTTATTCTCCTGGATGACGAAAGAGAAACATGGCTAGCCACTGTCTGCTAGTTTTTCCAGGGTTCTTCAGGAATTCAGGGGAGATGTTATCAAGCCCACAGGCTTTACATGTTTCAGTGTTTAAACTGCCCCTTCTATTTCATTTGTGGTGAAAGGCTGGAAGTCTTTTTCTGTTTCAGGTATGCACTGTTTGCAGTACTACCATTTCTTCTTCACCTCTCCTTCAAATGTTTTGCCCCTGTCCACCTTTGTACCATTTATCAGGCAGGTAGCAATACCATTTGTAGGAACTGGGTAATGGTGCTGTGCTGCAGGCTTCTGAGCACCACCACCAATAACTAGGCACAACAGGGGGAGTTAAAAATGGCAACATTATTTCCCAAGATATTAGCTTTTAGAGAGTTTAAGACAAACTCTATTAACTGTAATGTGAGTTTTCTTGTAAAGAGAGTCGAAAAATGAAAAGAATCTTTCAAGAAAGTGCATGTGATTTTAGACATTTTTATAAAAATATAAAAAACTTTAATCTTTATAGTTTCTTGGATTTTTATAATCTACTGTGGCAACTTACTCAAGTACTTTAAAATAATACAATTTAAAAAAAAATTCCAATAAAACATACAGGAACTCTTTAATTAAAAGATTAGTATATTAAGTAGTTAGGAACTATCTGGAGACTTTTTTGGGTCTTTGGCATCAGGGAAGACTGGCCCATAAGTTAGAGCAGTGTTTCACAAACTGGGGTCTGCAGACCCCTGGGGGTCCCTGAGGGTACTTCAGAGGGTCCGCAGGCCCCGCTGATCAACTCCTCTCCCTCCGGAGGCACAGCGGGACTAAGGCAGGCTCCCGGCCTGCCCTGGCTCCGTGCCACTCACGGAAGCGGTCGACACTTCCCTGTGGCCCCTTGGTTGGAGGAGCAGGTGGTCTCCACACTCTGCCAGCACCCAAGCACTGACTCCGCAGCTCCCATTGGCTGGGAACTGTGGTCAATGGGAGCTGCAGGAGTGGTGCCTGCGGGCAGGGGCAACGCCTGCGGGCAGGGGCAGCACACAGAAACCGCCTGGCCCCCCTGCCTAGGAGCCGCTACCAGAGAGATGTGCCAGTCACTTTCGGGAGCCGCCCAAAGTAAGCTCCACACCCCGAATCCCCTCCAACACCCCTACCCACTGCCCCAGCCCAGAGCCTGCACCCCCTCACGCATCCAAACTTCCTCCCAGAGCCCGCACCCCTTCCTGTGCCCCAAACCCCTGCCCCAGCCTGGTGAAAGTGAGTGTAGAGTGATGAAGTGAGCGGGGGGAGGGAACAGGTGTAGTGGGGTGGGACTTTGGGGGGGAAGGGGTGGAGTGGGGGTAGGGCCTGGGTCTGAACGGGAGGCTTGGCGGTCCCTGAAAATTTTTGAAACAAAAAGGGAGCCCTGGGGTTGCTGAAGTTTGAGAATCGCTGGGTGAGAGCACTAGCCTGGGACGTGGAAGACCTGGGTTCAATTCTCTGCTTCACCAGCATTCCTGTGTGATGTTGGGCAAATCATTTACTTTCTCTGTGCCACAGTTCCCCATAATATAAATCAAAGGGGTGTTGGGAGGATAAATATATTAAAAAGTGTGAGATTCTCCGAGACTATGGTAACAGAGGCCATACAAGTACCTAAGATATCTGCACTTTATCCACAGCGTTCACATAAAACATCCAGTAGAAAAAAAATACTAGTTTACTTAAACTGTTGGTGTAGTAAAGCACCATACTACAGGATCATTCATCATACAATGCAATATCTCAAAAAAATATATGCTATGGTTAATTTCAGAATCCCAAGTCAAAAATATTGATGTAGTCAGACAGGTGTTATCGTCACATCCCTTAACATCAAGATATTCTCCAAGTTGACATAGAATGCCAAAAAAAATTAATCAGGGCCCACCATAACACTTCACTGAAGGGTTCCCTTCAAATAAAAGTTCTAAGTTAGAGTCCCTTGAATCAAATTTCTTCAAATACTTTTTTGATATACCTATAATATATTTGTAATAGCAATGATTTTTTCTGCCATCACTTAAGCATTTTGGGGAACGGTGTGGAAGATAGGGGAGACTGGTTTAAAAAACAATACCAACTCAGACACAGAGTTAGTTAATAGCAACTTCAAACTAGAGAAAAATGTGCAAAAAATCCCTTCCGAGGGCAAGCTGTTTATGTGGATCTCATCCAGAAACAGTTGAATTTTTGCACAAAGTGGAACCACTGAGGAAAACATACCTAAATATATTTGAAGATTCTCTACATACAGACAAAATTCCACTAAGTTCAGTAATAAGTGTAGGGAGGGGAGATCTCCAATTTGTTAATGGCACCCGACAAAAGATTTGCTGATCAGTGCAGGTAGCATGCCTCTACCACACTAGCAGCAGTGGAATGAAATTTACAAGGAAATTGTCAATTTCACTGATACCACTGCCCAAATATGTACTATGCAAGAGTGAAAATAACCAGATTCCTGTGAGTTTAACTGTAAAGTTTTGGGAAACTGTCAGCAGAAGAGAGACAACCTCCCTTGCTGTTGTGGGCACACTGCAGGGGAAGAGGAGGAGGAAAGATCTCATTCAATTTTATGGGAAATGGGGATGGATGCAATGAACACTAGGCTTCTCAGGAGGCTGCTGCCTCTCAATTCTACTGAAGCGTCTCCATCTTTTATATTTATTTTTGGCTAGTAGGCAGTTGTCAGCTTATCAAGGTTCAGCAATATTTTGAAACTATGAAACTAGCTCATCATGAAGCCTATAGAAGACTGGCACAGTTCTTCAGCTAGTGCAGATACTCCACTGACAAGAAGCACTGCAGTAGTCATAAGAATCACAATGTTTGTGTATCACATATGCAATTTTATCTTTCAAAACTTGTTCTCCTGGTATAATAGCATTCAGCATGCATACTCCCTTAACAATGAGGACAAAGCCATGTGTATTTTTTATATGTAATATTATTAGATTAGGAAAAACCTCTATTGGAACTGCTTATTAAGGGTATAAACATCCTGCTCGCTTGTCCTATTTCACTTAAAAGCTTAATGAAAGAATCAAAGGTTTCTTCCATAATGAAGTCAAGTATCAGAGGGGTAGCCGTGTTAGTCTGGATCTGTAAAAAGCAACAAAGAGTCCTGTAGCACCTTACAGACTAACAGACATATTGGAGCATAAGCTTTTGTGGGACGAAGAGGGTATTCACCCACGAAAGCTTATGCTCCAATACATCTGTTAGTCTATAAGGTGCCACAGGACTGTCGCTTTTTCCATAATGAAATGTCATTTGTTCAAAAGTGGTAACTAGTAAAACCCTAGTCAAAAGTTGTTTTTCTTTCTGACCAACTCTCTTGATGCAAATGAGAAAAGAGAGGGAAGTAAGCCATGAATTTATGGCGTGCCAGCAAAGATATTCTGGAACGGCCTGGGGACAAATTACTTGAAATTAGGTCACTCTGCTACCCAAGGAGACTCCAGCTAATCTGCTTCAGGTGGGAGAAGGGCACACACACAAATTTGAGGCCTTAGGCAATTCCATCCAAATGTTCCATCTCCTTATAAAAGGTCACAGATGACACATTTCAGTTCCCATTTTCCCTCTGGTCACTGTATTATATGTTTCTTAAATACAAATGAAGGGAAAATACGGAAGTCTCATCAATGACTTTTTTCCCCCTGGCAGACATCATCCTCGTACCGAGGATAGCCAACAATGATCAAACAGATCTGCAGGAGCTAGCACAGCCATATTTATTGGTAGTTCTATAGTAAGAGAGATGATTCACAAGTCTTTCAATCACACACATAACTCTGTTGCCACAGATCTAAAAGGAAAATCTCTAAATAAATTTAGATTTTAGCATTAAAGAAATCTCCTAAAACTTTAACACTGGTACTGAATCTCTATGGTTTTATGCTGTGAACTATGGAAATAAAAATGTACTTTAGTACATTTCAGATGGGTCTGCCCTTGTAATGGGTCAAAGTTTTCTAACATTACCTATATTGAGCACGCTCAACCAAAACTCAGTTTTTACTGTCAGATACATATATTCATTGTCATGTACTGGCACTTGTGATGGGGTGTACCAATCCCGCGCTGGTGGGCAAGGGTTAAAGAGCTGCTCTAGATTCAAGAGGCTATACCCCCTTCCCTCTGCTGGGCACGATCCCAGTGGAGGGAGCATTTAAAAGGGTGCAACTCAGCTCAGTCTGGGTTGACTGAGGAGGAGAGCATTCAGGTGCAGCAGCCTCCTGCTGGAAAGCCACCGAGGCTCTACACCACCAGGACAGAATCCCATAGCCAAGCTGCTGGAAGCTAGTCGACCGCAGAAGCCGAGGGTGGTGACTCGTTATGGCCCATGGAAGAGACTCTGGAGACAGATCAGAGAACACAGGAGGTACCCCAAATCCAACCTGTGATGATATCAGTGGAACTGAAACAAGGGTAAGAAGTGAACTAGAGAGGGCACTTAGAGGTTTCAGGCCCTGAGCCCTGTGCAAGGGCCACTGTTTCGGAGGTCAGAACCCAGTGGAGTAGGGTGGGCCCAGGTTCCCCTACCCACTCATCAGTGGGTAACACTACACTGAACAATCTGAACAGTGGCCACTAAGCCAGCAGTTCTCAAACTATTTACTATTGTGGGCCGCATATGCAGCTCTCTCTCTGTTAAATGGGCCACATCCACACTATCTTTCTATCTACAGATAGATAGATGATATAGATATCTTATTATATATATACACACACACACCACCCCGTCTGCTGGGGCTGCCCAGTCGGGTACATGTCCCTTGATGCCTGATCCCAGACAGTCAGGGATAGGGCAGATCCCACCCACCAAGCCATGGGGGACCCTGGCTACGAAGCCACCCACGGGACACATTTCCACCTCACACCAGCTCTCCCCCGCAGATGGAACTTACACAGCAGCCTCCTGCTCTGACTGTGAGCTCCAGGTCAGGACATGGCCAGCAGGAGACAGGCAGGCAGGCGCTATCTGGTATAGGCAATTCAGGGTGCACTGCAGCCTGGAACATGCTCATTCCCCCAGAGGTGACACATAGCTGTGGCTAGTGGGGGGACATGTTCCCTCCGCCCCCTGATTTCTCCGGACGCCTCTGGCATGGACGCCCAGAAGTGAGGAGGCAGCGCTCACCCGGCAGTGGCACTCACAGTCATTCCCTTCTCTTCCCCACTGTCACCTGCCCCTATCTCACTCCCCATCCTCTATCTCTTCTCCCTCCCCCTTCCTCTTCCCAGCACATCCCCTTTCCTCTTCACACTGTTCCCTGCCCCACTCCGTCCTGCCCCATTTCCTCATCCCCTTTTCTTCACCCTGCCCTACCCTGCCTCGTCTTGCCCCCATATGGGCACTCCCCATTGTACAGAAACAGAACCCAGCACACAGAGGACGACGACAGGCACTGGGAACCAGGAGGCAGTGTCTTGGAGCTGACAGCTCAGCTGGGGAAGAGGTGCTGAGTGAGTTGGCACAGCATGGGAAGGACAGAACCTCCCCCCATCCTGCCTGCACCGGCTGAGCAGAGCAAGCCCTGCTCGGTGCTGACAGAAATCAGGGTGGGAAAGGGGGGGCAATGCCCCTCCAAACTATGCCCATGGGTGGCGTGAGTTGATGACCCAGCACCTCCCCCTATCCTGGCAACCCTACAGTGTGTCCCTGCAGCCTGGGAGCGCCTCCCCCGCCACAGAGGGCTGCTTCACCTTCCCTGCTGGCAGGGAGCATTCCAGCAGGGCTCCTCCTCAGCCAGCCTCGTCAAGGAGCAGCAAACTTTGAAATTTTTTTAGCATATGTGTGCGCTAACTGGGCCACAGGTTGAGAATCACTGCGTTAGGAAAAGCAGCCTTTGAACTCTCGCCAGTGGGCAACACTACCCCGAACTATTTCTGCTAGGCAAAGCGGCCTTTGGATTCTCCCCAGTGGGCGACATTACCCTAAACTGTAACGGTCGGGGAAATCGACCCTTGGAATCTCACTGGTAGATGCTACACTTCAGAGTATCACCATTAGGCAATGCTGCCGGCCTGGAGTACACAGCCAACCCACGACAGTACTGGAGAACACACAAAAAATCCTAGTATTGTAATAGCAGTGCTGTTACACTACTATCTATATAACAGTGCAAGATGGACACTAATTTTTTTTTATTCTCTTTTCAAAGTTTAAGAAAAAAACATCAAGAAAAGGTGATACATGGGCATGGATCCTTAGCAGAAATTGTATCTGAGATAATGACAATTGTGCCGCAAAAGCAAAATGACTTGAAACTTTCTGGTTTTAAGAATATAGCACGTATGTATGAAAATACTTCCTACTGGAACTGGTGATCTCACAAGAACAGAGCTTAAATCTCAGCCAAATTTGCAATTATGTGTAGAAAATTGGTTCTATGGAATCAGTAACTTTACTGACACGCTTGTATTATTACATATTTAGAAGCAAGGAAATAACTAAAAAAAAACAAAAACAAATACTCATACCTGATCGAAAGCACTCGATAATTTGTTGAATACCAGATTTTGACATCTGCAGAGGTTGCTGTAACAAAGGAGGATCACCAGGTTCTAACAAATACACTGCAAGACATCAAGGATGACAGTTAGAGGAGACACACACACATTTTATATATCTCAATAATTGAGGCTGGTTGAAAAACAGGACAAAGTCATCAGGAAAAATTTTGTTCCCTTTTTCATCGAAGTTGAGAGCTAATAAAGGTGACTAGCCCTATTCCTTGTAATAATAATATGGGCTTAGGGATGGCATTTGGAATTTTGCATTCTCACCTCCTTGCTGTTGAAATTAATTTGAAGAGTGACAAATTTTCTATCAAAGCTGCTTATTTCAGGCAATGTGTTGTGATTTTGATTAGTTTGTTTTATATTTATATTCACATAGTCCTGTGTATGATGTTTCATAAACATGGATATGAATATGTACATACACAAAAATAGAAGAGAACTGTAGATAACTTAGTGGTCTCTGCCACTTAGACTATTCACTTCATAGAACTGCCTGTTAGATTGTGCCTTCACAAAATCCTGGTCTCATTTTTCGGTGCAAGCAAAAACAAAATAAGTATGTGAAAAAAAATCAAAATGCTGAATTCATCATCTGCATTCATATGGGCAGATCCCAGTGACTTTAATCGAAGGTATGGATTTATATTCAAGGGTTGACTATGCCCTCAAAAGAAGTATTATTTAGAACAAATGTACTAAATAAGTATGAACATATCTACTTAATTTTATATTTCAATTCTTATTCATTTTATATTCAAGCATTTTTTTAATCAAGCAACTTCAGAAATGATATCCCACCTAAAATGACACTTTTTCTAAATTTGATTTAGATTCATTTCCCATTCTTTGTAAACAATATTAAAATATATTTACAAACTCTAGTGACAACTAAAAAGCTAAGACATCCCCAGGGGTCAAGACAGTCATATTTTAAGTGGAATATACTGATGTATAGCATATATCCATATTGATATGGACACCATAACCCTGATCATGCAAACACTTACACAGATGAATCATTTTACACACAGGAATAGCCCCATTTAACTCAATGAGGCTATTCCAACACAGTTACTTATGTAAGTGTTTGCAAAGTCAGGGCTCAGATCTCCTTAGGTATTTCTACACTGCAATTAGACATCTGCAGCTTGCCTGTGCCAGCTGACTTGGACTTGCAGGGCTCAGGCTGCTTAACTGAAGTGTAGATGTCTGGGCTGAGACTGGCACCTGGGCTCTAGAACCTGTGAGATGGGAGGGTCCCAGAACGTCTACATTGCAATTAAACCACATATATTTATATTAAAAGGTTCAATGCACAAGATAAAACTATTTCTGAACATTAAAAAAATAATTTAGACACATTTCAAAGATAAAGAGAAATACTGCCCTAGAATATGAGCAGTTATAAACAAATTCAAACTGCAATGATAACGTTAGGAAAAAACAGCCTAAGAACAGTAGACTTTTTATTCTATCCAACTATGCCCATACCTTAAGCACAAACATACGTAACAACCATTACAAATTATCTAATTGTTGGTGATATCTAGCACAATGACATATTGTATCCTACTAACCTACTTGCCATTCTTAATTTAAAAAAAAAAAAGTACACTTTGGGCTATATACTGCCTCTGATATAGGTGTGCGACTTCCACTTGACATCAAGGGGAGTTTCATAGGTGAACTGGACAAAATGCATGGCTTTAAGGCAAGAATTGTATATTCAATCTATTTTTTAAAAAATTACAGTAACTTGAAAGTTTCTATTTAGATAGAAAGATTTATTGTTGAGACGTCAATTTATTTCTCAAACTACCTTTAGCTAAGCTACAGCTACACTTTCAGAGTTGGTAAACAACACTTTCCCCCAATCAGTCCCAAAAATTCATGCCATTCATACTTTAAAAAAGGAGGATTGGGGGGAAGAGACAAAAAAAAAAAAAAAGAGGAAACCTCCTCATAAACAGCCCTACCACAACAAAGCAATAGAGAAAAAGAAGAAGAAATTGGTGAGGAAACAGATTTATGTTTGAAACTTCCAACTATAAACATTAAGTAAAACAATAATGAAAAGACTCTTAACAAAATGATGGTTGGACTCCACAGAGCACACTTTCACCTTTATAAGTGACATTTTCCATGTTATTATACAAACCTAATTTCAAAACAAGCTAGTGGTAGTTTGGGTTGTTGTTTTTTTTCCTCAAAAACAAAACCTATGACTTTGTCAATATTTAACAGATAAGGTATAAAGTAAATACATCCTCTTATATCTGAGCATAACAGAACGCAAAAGAACGTACAGACTAGGAAAAAAATCAGAACACAACAATTTTAAAAAATGCAGATACAAGGTGACTGCTCTTAGTATCTTGCCTTCCCCTCAGTTCAGTGCACACAATGCCCATGTGAGCTTGGGGGTTATTATGCACCCTGTAAGAACTGAGAAATTGATCTTCCTGAAGTAATTTACTGTGACAGTTTTAGGATATTTAAAAAACATTTTAAAAACTGAAATTAGGAAACTTCATATTTGCTGATGTAATGGCTTCATTATTACTGCACATTTCTGATGCCACAGCCAGTTTCTGAAAGCTTCTTAGAGGACAGAATCAATTAAAAAAAATGAAGTATTACATAGCACTATACCTGGTTCACAGCACCCATGGTGATGATGGTCAGTCTGACAACACTTATCCCTTAGAGGCATTTTCTGTGTGCACGACCTACTTTCCTTCTACATCCAGCAGCTTGTTTCTGCTAAAATAAGCAAATTCTCTGTCACCTCCCAGACCATAAGACTTAAACAACACTAACATCATACCCCCGCTTCCTAAAGACTAAAACAGCACTGAACCCACTCAGAGGTCAACTGTGCCTTTTTTAAGATAGAAAGTCTATGGTGTTTATCAAACATTTTCAAATCTAAAAAATCTGTCTACTTCCATGCCTTCCAATGAAGGGCAAAAGCTTCAAGAGTTATAGAATCAAGGAAACCCTTCTTCCTCCTAAATTCCAGTCACATCCCTAAATCAAAAGACAAAATAACCAACATTATGAATCCCTGTCTACCACAAAAACCAAACTTAGGCATGTGTAAAAAATAAGGCTGCACAAAGATCCATGTTTTGGGGGGCCCTTATGTTTGTCAACACCACTTTGCCCAGCTGTAGGGACTTAACCCATCTTTCAGTTATTATTGTTTGTACTACCATAGCACCCACAATTGTTAAAACCCACCTAGACTCCTAGTAGTTGATGAGATTCTTCTGACTCATCTCCCAATAATAACAAGCATCCATACAGTTGTGAAAACCAAACTATAACTCCTATTAACAATATTGACCCACACAGTTGCCAAATGTTCAACTCCATTGCTGCTCTGTGTAGGGTACTGAAGTGTGACTGAGGCACCATTTACTATATGTTACTTCATGAATGGCCTCAGCACAAACTCTTTTCACCTCCATACTAGAGACAGGAAAGCCCTACCGCGTCCACCTCGAGGAACCGGTCCCACCCCTCTGCCCCAACAACAACATGAACCCTGCCCTCCTCCCAGCGCCCCCAACAGAAACCCTGCCCCCTATGCTCTCCCTGGCCCAGCCCCTCCCCAACCCACCAACCCTGCCCCTCCGCCACCCCCCAGGAACCCAGCCCTGCCCACCGCCCCTTCCATAAACCCGGCCCAGCCCTGACCCGGCCCGGCCCAGCCCCCGGGGGAATCCGGCCCGGCCCCGCCCCGGAGCAGCGCCCAGCCCGCGGGGAGAGCGGGACAGTCGGGCGCCTGGGCAGGGAGAGCCCGCCCCGCACACGGGCAGCTTGCGCTGTCCTGTCTCCCTGGGCAGCAGCAGCCCCGCGGGGGCCAGGGCTCCCGCCGGCCGGGCTGCACTTACGCAGGCTCCCGGGGACGGAGTGCGGGGCAGCCGCCAGCTCCCGTCCCGGGGGGGCGCGGCTCACCCACGAGCCCCGCGGGGAGCGGGCGGCGGCCGGGCTGAGCCAAGCGGGTCCCGCGCGGAGCCGGCAGGTGACAGCGGGCGCCAAAGCAGCGCGGCGGCCGGAGGCAGGGAGCGGGGCGGGACGCTGCGCCCGCGCAGGGAGCCGCCGCACCAGCCGCCGCCGGGCGGACTCTTTCCCCCCTCCCTCCCTCCCTCTCCGAAGTAAACTTCACCGTCCCGTGTCCCGCCGGCGCAGCGGGAGCGGCGACCACTGACCCCGGAGGCGGATGGGCACAGGGGCAGGAAGTGACTGCGGCCGCAGCGACTCGGAGCGGTGCACTGCGCAGGCGCCGCACCCGGCTTCCCCCTCGCCCCGCCCATACGCACAGGTGCCTGTAGGGCGCGCGGGCGGGCAGCGCTGTAGCTGGCAGGAGGAAGCCGGGCTCGCGGCTGGGCAGCCACCCACGTGGGCGAGTCACGAGCTGCTTTCCTCCTACCCCCGCGCTGCTGGGTACCGCTGCACCATTGTAGCCTATCGCACCATTGCCGAGCAGCCCGCTGGCTGCGCAGTGCACAGTTGGAATAAAGCAACCGGCGCACCGGTGCAGGATGCTTGGTGGCTGCATAAAGTGCAGTCGAAACAGGGCACGCTGCCCAGAGCATTTTGCGCACGCACTATAATGTGCACGCTTGTGGCATCCCGCACGCCCACACCACAGCCTCCTCCACAGTTGCAATATAATGTACAATTACTCTGTGACACACTGCATCATTGCACTATAGCAGGGGTAGGCAACCTATGGCACGCTTGCTGAAGGCAGCACACAAGCTGATTTTCAGTGGCACTCACGCTGCCCGGGTCCTGGCCACTGGTCTGGGGAGCTCTGCATTTTAATTTAATTTTATATGAAGCTTCTTAAACATTTTAAAAATCTTATTTACTTTACATACAACAATAGTTTAGTTGCATATTATAGACTTATAGAAAGAGACCTTCTAAAAACGTTAACATGTATTACTGGCACGCGAAACCTTAAATTAGAGTGAATAAACGAAGACTCAGCACACTCCTTCTGAAAGGTTGCCGACCCCTGCACTATAGGATACTACACTATGTACAGTAGCAACACATTGTACTAAGAAGAGGAGTTGTGAATGTCTCCTCGGCAAAAACGGAGGTAGCGGCTCACTGGGCTGCATTCCTTAAAGGCAGAGATGAGGTGGATGAGGCAATATCTTTTATTGGACCAGCTTCTGTTGGTGAGAGAGACAAGACACGAAACCCTATCCCAAGTCTCTCTCCAGTTCTAAGGCTTGCCTTGTCTACAATTTGCTGAAATTCTCCCATTCTTGTGCAAACACCAGAGACAGCTTCACCTGTACAAGAAATGGTGGAAGAGTGAGTGTAGCCTGACAGCTGGTATTTCTACCCTTGTGTCATCTAGGGCTGCTCTAAGCAAGGTTAAATGGCAGTGGTAAGTGCACCATTGACAGGACAATACTACTGCTCTAAACACTGCTAGCACCAGTGAGAAAATTGTAGACTGCCCTTATGGGGCTGGAGGTTTCTGCCACTTGTATAAAAAAAACAGTGGGAGGACCAATCTGATGGATTGTAACAAATAATTTTGCCAGTTTGTAATACATATCCAGTCATATCTCTACAGTTTGTTGTTTAAGCTGTTAGTGTGTGTTTCTGTAGGTGTACCATTCTCAACCTCCTTAGTGCAATTTACAGGTTGTTATTTTCATCTCACAGTAAATGAGAAAATCAAATTCCCTCTCTTTCTGCCAAAAGGAAATGAAATGAGCAAATCAACAGAAAGTTCCCTTTGTGTGCACCTTTTGCTGCCACTTTTGGCTTTGATGAGGAAATGTGTACAATAAACAACCTGCTCTCCACACCATTAGAAAAGAGACAATCTTAAAAAGTAAACGATCTCTCAGACAATTGGCTTGGTTAGTGGCTCAGTCACTTCCTGGGTAGAAGTTCATGGTAGGGCTCAAGGTCATAAACCAAGTTTGGAGTCATATGCAATGTCAGCACCATAATACAATCACATGCTGTTTAGTAGTGCCATTCTGCAAATCAGATGGGATAGTAAACAGCTCTTGTATCCATCTCTGGCCAATATATTTTATACAACTAAATTCGACTTTTAAAAATATAGAGATTAGTTTTTCACCAAATTATTATTTAAAGAAATTTTATTAGCATTTACAAAAGTGACCAGGTACCTTGATTTGTATATGCTCCATGTGCATCCTACCGAAGGCTTCTCTCTCCTCTTCACATCTCCAGGCTCCCATTCCCCAAAGCTCCAAGCCCTCACACCCCAGTAACTCCTACACTGAAACTACTGCTCTCTAGCTCCCCGCCCAGCTTCTGGCTCCCATCACCAAGCCCTCAGTCCCCAACAGTTCCCTTTCCATAAGACTTTAGGCCCCTGCTCCTCAGATTCCAGGTCCCTACTCCCATTCTCCTTTGCCCATCAAGTTTCTTGGACCCCACCTTCCCAAGATTCCAACTAGTAAGGCTCCCAATCTCCACTAGTTGTTGTGCATTCAGATTTCACATTTCCTTGGCTCTCTTATTTTGAGAAAATACAAATAGGGCCTTTCCTATACCATTTATTATATATTTGTCAGATCCCCTATTATTTGTCTCCTCTCTAAATTATTTAGCACTAATTTTAAACCTGATTTCCAAATAAATTCTGCTAAACAGTTGTATGCAAGATTTTTTATAGATGAATCTACAGTAAATAGTGTGCTTTTCTAATGTCAGATTAATGAACATGTTCCTTCGTCATAGCTTCAAACAGATTTTTCTAAGCTGTTTGTAAAGGCATTAGTGTCTCAAAAGTGGTTGAAGTTTTTTATTTTCCGTAATAAATATCTTTATTTTAATCAAGTTGCAAAAAATGGGAAATATCTTATGGTATATGGTACAAAGGTATAGCCTCTAGAATCTTGACTGGATTATTGTGCCTGGGATCTCTTGGTAAGGGATTCAATATAGTAGAAGCTCAATTTTATGCTTTTCATAAAACCAACAGGTCATGTAATCTATCATCCACTCCTAGGCTGAGGGCCAGAGAGTAAATTTTTGTTTTGATTATGTAAGCAGCCACTTCAGAGGGACATGGGGTAGTAACCAGTGCAAAAGGTGCCCCAAGCAGGTAAAATCTAATGGCATTGACTGCCTATTTTATTGCTAAACTCTCCTCCTCTGTTACCAAACAGTTTCTCTCTAAGGGCAGGAATTTTCTGTGGAACATTGTAGAATGGATGTAGGACGTTCTGCTCTCCATTCTCTTGCCCCTGCTAGAGAATGGCTCCAAGATCCTGCTCAGAGGCATCCATCTGCAGGATGAACTCTTCATGAAGTCTGGACTATACAGCACTGTTCACTGCAGAGGAGCCGTTTGAACTCCCCAAAGGCATTTGCACAAACTGGGAGCCAATGTATTGTTCCTTTTTTCAGCCCATGCGGCTAGTCAAAGTTTGGGACCCTAGGGGTGTTTCAGTTGGGGGTAAAAAACATTGATAGTGTGGTATTTTTTTTATTTGCAATCTTGTTTATTTACCAGGAATGTACAAGTTCTTCTCTGACACAGGAGGAACCAGAAACAAAAGAATAGTTCCTTAGCTTACAGCCCCAAGCCTCATTAGCCAACAGGAGACCTAAAAACTCTCTCTCTAGCTTTTAGCAGCGTCATATGCTGAGTTCACAGGCTACTGCTTGGCTAAGTTTTCTGGCTTTTTACCTGTCTCTCTCATATGTCTTTACTACCAACATTAAAGCGCTCTCTCAGCGCTGTTAAAAAACCCACCCCCACGAGGGCAGTCCCAGCGCTGGTGCACTGTCTACACTGCCACTTAACAGCGCTGAAACTTGCATCGCTCAGGGGTGTGTTTTTTTATCAGTTTCTGTTCTCTATTCTCTCACACAAGAACACTTTACCCAAAACAATACTCAGCAAAAGCCCCTTTGCCCACTCAGTCTAAAAACTCCTGGGTGGGTTCACATAACCCTTTTGTCTTATGTGGGCGTTCATGATTCTTAGCCTTACAGTTATGCTAATCAAAGGATGTGTTCACACCCATCAACCTCACTGAGATTAACTCAGTCCAAAACAAGGTTTCACCCAGGGAATAACAGTACCTTCTGGGATGCCTTATGGTGCGAGAGGTCAGCTAAGGGAGTAGCTATCATGGAAAACTGAGGCACAGAGCATTGACCATACCTTGCTAACCTCAGAAAGGATGTGAGCTACCATTCCGTAGTGGGGTTCACAGATTCTAGAAGGATCGTAACCTTCCTGGCCAGAGGTTTGACCTGCCCATTCCCCAAGATGTAGTCCAAATATTTCATTTCTGCATTGCCAATTTGATACTTGGCCTGGTTGGCTGTTAGTCTCGTTGCCCTAAGGGACAGTAGTATTGCCACACCCCCTCAAGATGTTCCAACCAAATGGTTAAATAGATCACCACATCACAGAGAGGCCACAGAAAATGATTGGTGACGTAAAATCACCTTATCCATCAACCACTGAAACGTGGCTTGGGACCCATGGAGCCCGAATGGAAGGGTCCAAAATTGGTGTAGTTCAAATGATGTTATCTCCCTGGACTCTGGAGTAAAGGGTGTCTGCCGGAACCCCTTGCTGAGGTCCAGGATTGTTATCTACGTAGTAGCCTTTCCTTTTCTATCCAACAGCTTGTCCATGGGATAGGTGTCAAACCTCAACACTGCATTTGCCTTCCTGAAGTCAATGCCGAACCAGATACTCTTCTTCGGCTTGGGACCAGAACATTCAGGCTGCACCATTTGCTTTGGGGCTTCTTACTACTACCCCTGTACTGACTACCTTATAATAAGCCAAACAGGAGGAACCCATAGAGGCCTGTGGGACCTCTGCGACTGTGAACAATAAGCATGGTATCATTTTACTCCAAATTTTGAGGTTCAGTAGTAACAAATTTTTGCAGCATTCCCTTTAACTTAAAGTTTTAGTGCTCTGTTAGCCCATCTGTCTGCAGATGGCAAGCAGGGTCCTGACAAGCAATCATATATTAATCTAGGAGATATCTCCTAGATTAGCCCAGCACATGAACACAGTGTTCTGATCACCCTTGGAATCCCTAAGTGGGAAAATACTTTAAGTGCCTCATTAGCTATATCTTGTGCTGATGCCAAGCACAAGGATGCATAATCTCTGGATTTCCAGTGGCGTAGTCCACAGTTCCTAGGATAAATCAGCAACCACTCAGACTTGGCTTTAGGGGTCCCTCCAGGTCCGCCCCAGTCTGATCAAACAGAGCTCCCACCAGCAGAGAGAGACTAAGAGAGCCTTGTGGGCATGTCTGCCACCAACTGGTATTCAGGTCAAGAAGCTCAATAGTCTTTAATCTCTTGGTAGATTTCCAGCCAAATGAATCAACCTGCCACCTCTCCTGGATCATTTCTTCCCCTAAATGGCCTGACCATAGTGCATGACAGGCCAAGTTCAATACCTTTCTCTGGTCTGGCTTGGGAACAAGGAGCTCGGTTCAGCTATTTCTGTCTGACCTATCCAGGATGTTCCCCTCAAGTCCACAGTAAGAGTACCGAGAATCCCAGGCAGGGTCAACTAATACCCCATTCACACTAGCCAGTTTTCCAGACAGCCAATGAAACACTGCATCATCCCTTTGGCTTTGACTGACTGGACTGAGCATCTACCACTGAGGTTGGAGGGGTCTGTCCTTACAAACGCAGAATGTATGGTTCAACATTATATTGCCCCATTCTGCCTTTCCCAGAGGCTGCTGGGCTCTAAAAGCCTCCCTCCTTGTATGATGACATTCCCTTAGAGATTTGGGCCAAGGACCAAAGGGTTCAAAATCAGAGAATAGAAAGACCCCCCGCAATGGCCAGTTCTCCTCTAAGTGTTGATGATGGTTCTGGGTCTATCTCAACTGATTCCATTCAGAGACTGGCTATGGGGCCATAGTCATGGGCCAAGCCCACCAGGTAAGCTAACTGTCTAGCTACAGTATTCCAACCTCCCATGGACAACCAAACCTTGGCCACAGGATAGGGCTGGATATCCCCAGGGATGAAGCCTATTCGTCTATGGGGTTATTAGCTGGTTCTGCACAACTGTCTCCCAGGAACCTGAATCCACCAGGCCTAACTTCTCTGGTCCATTCACTGTGAGTGAAACTATAAAAGACTTGTAAATAATCACCCTACATGGGGATAGTCTTGATACTTTGTGGGCAGAAAGGCCAGGCAGAAGTAAATTAGGGACTCCCCAACCCCACCATGGAACTCCCCCTTCCTTTTAGTCAGGGACCCCTTCACCAACTCCAGACCCAAAACTGGGGTCTAATACTGTGTGACACCCTGTACCCCATATGCAGGGTCTGCTCCAGGCACCAGCGGAGGAAGCACATGCCTGGGGTGGCACATGCTAAGGGGCAGCATTTCGTCCATTCTTGGGGTGGCATGGTCCTTTTTTTTTTCTTGGGGCAGCAAAAATGGTAGAGCCGGCCCTGCCCATATGACACCCTATACCTCACATTCACCACTTTTCATATATTTTGTACAACGTATGCCTTATGAAGTTTCATTTGAAAACTCATAATCTGCTGAGCACCATTGTCCTGTTAAAATGTGTGTACATTGTACATGGAGTTATAATATTTTGCTATGTTTGTTACTGAAACATGTTTCAATTCTGAGGAACACCTGCAGATTCGCTCTTCAGTGTCAACAAAGGACTGACCAAGGAGTTAGAAAACTATTGGCTACTGAAGCAACCATTTGCCATTGGAGGGGAATATAAACAAAGGATTTGCATGTCATCCCTCTGTGACATTCCCCTGGTGTTATCTAGACTGGGGATCTGCTAGGTTACTCCAATCCTTGACTATAACATCACTATAACAACAATGCTCAGTGCATCATGAGCCTTCCGAAGACACCCAACATGACAAATGTTGCACTGGATACCACACAATCATTTTACAAGGATGAAAATGGGGGGGCTGGGTGTTCCCACAAGGTACAGAACTTCACACCCTCATGTATGCAGAAGGCATGAACAAGAAATTTACAATTCACCTGGAAGGAGCTTTTGAATCTCACATACGCCACAGACTGATTGTCTGGATCCTAGTGGAAGGAGTGGTAATCCTCGAAGAGAGAAGGAGGGTATAAAATAAGAGACAATGACTTCCCCATTACTCCTCTTTCCCTACCTCTACTCATAGCAGCAAGATTGTTTGAAAGACAAAGAACCATTACTGAACGGTTGCGGAGTGGGGGGTAGGATGGTCCTGTCTGGAAAGCTTTTCAGTCAGTATGGTCTGCTGAACGTTTTTGGGTGAGAGACACCATTTTGCTTTTTAATCTTACTTAGCATGGTAAAGTTTAGGAATTAGATTGCAGTTTTGTCTTTTATTTCTTTGGTAACCAATTCTGACTTTTATGTCTATATCCCTTATAATCACTTAATCTATCTTTCTCTAGCTAATAAACTTCTTTCAATCTTTTATGTAAACTAATGTGTTTTGGCTGAAGTGTTTGGGGGCTGTCTACTCAGTTTAACAAAAGCTGTTGCATATTCATTACTCTTTGATGGAATGACAAACTTTTAATGAGCTTACACTGTTTGGGTCGGGGGGTCCTGAGATGCACATTTCTGGGGTGCAATGCTGAGGTTGGGGAATTTGTGGGTGTTGCCCTTTGTGTAGTTCATGAGTGTCTGGGAGAACATTCATGTAACTCAGCTGGGTGTGACTTTGCATGCTGGTGGCTGTGAGTGAACAGAGCCTGGAGGGGTTTGCTGTTCACTGGCAAAGCATTGTAAAAGACATGCTGGACTGGAGAATTAAAGGGACACAGCGGTTCAACCAGGGGTACTGGCACACTTTGTACAGTGGGGGTGCTAAGAGTAACTGAACCCAGCTGTAAACCCTGAATATGATGGAAACCTCTTCAAGCCAGGGGGTGCAACAGCACCCCCAGCACCCCTAGTTCAAGCACCTATTGCACCCAGGGGAATTCACACCCTGGTCTTTATCTTCCTGGGGGTTGTAACCTGGCCCCATGACCCATTGGGACCTTCTCAGTAGAACCCTGTGTATCTCCTGGCCACAGCCTCAGTCTCAGCCACTGCTGGCCTCACTCTCAAAAGGGAGACCTGTTTCAAAGGTCTCTCAATCATCCCATAGTCCAGTTCTGCCACCAGGAAGTTCTGTATGAGTCGTGATGCCTCCTTCAGGTGTGTTACCTGGTGGTGGCAGATCCACTTTTTGGGCCCTCCTGGTAGGATCTGACAAAACAGTCCAGTGCCATCACCTCCACAATTTCCTCAAAGCACTGTACATCCTCCTTTGCCATCAAGGGCAGAAATCCCATAGCCATTGCCACTGCTTGAGGCCAAGAATCTAGGGAAAACTGTTCCCATCTATACTGGTTTTCCTTCCCTGATGAGCCCCAAATAGCCCCAGATGTCTGCTTTCAGCACACCATAGTCCTTTGCAAAGGTCCCAAAGCACAATAGGCAGCTGGGGACTCCGTTGTCAAGCATGGAGCTATCGTGATAATCCATATTTCTTGGGGCAATTGATGACCAGTTGTCACCTGTTCCAAGGTCTCTAGAGAGGCCTCCGACTCCATCTTAGAGAGAAATCCTCCTTCATCCAGAGGTAACTAAGGGCATGGCTACACTTGCAGATGTAGAGAGCTTTGAGTTAAACCAGCCTTCATAGAGCACAGTAGGGAAAGTGCTGCAATCTGTCCACACTGACAGCTGCAAGCGCACTGGCAGTGCCACATTAGCAGCTCTTGCAACAGCCACAGAGAGCAGTGCATTGTGGTAGCTATCCCAGCATGCAAGTGGCTGCAACGTGCTTTTCAAATGAGGGGGGTGGGGTGGAGTGTGACAGGGAGTGTATTGTGTGTATGTGGGGGGGGGAGAGCATGTCAGCATGCTTTCTTGTAAGTACAGACAGCAACAGACCTCCCTTCCCCCTTCCCCCGCCTCTCTCTCTCACACACAGCATTCCACAGTAATGGTTGCTTTGTCTCGGAGCAGATAAGCATGCCGGCTGTCAGAAACGGAGCTTTCAAGGGGCATATTGGAATGCCTGCAGTGATTCCAAAACAATGACAAGAGTGGCCACTTGATTTAAGGGGGTTATGGGACATTTCCGGAGGCTGATCAGAGCACAGTAATGCAACACCTCATTCACACTGACACCCGGGCGTTTCAGCCAATGCGCACCAAGTGTTAATCTTCTCACTGAGGTGGAGTCAGAGCGTTCTACTTGCCTTGCCAGTGTGGATGGGTAGTGAGCTAGGGTGCCCGGGGCTGCTTTAATGCGCTCTAACTCACAAGTGTAGCCAAGCCCTAAGAGTATGTCTACTTTGCAATATAAACCCAGGATCAAACTTAGGGTCAAGCCTAACCCCTCTTCCGTCTACACACAAATCACACTAACCCAGGGCTCAGACCCAGGGTCCCAGGACCCTATGGGGATGGAGGGTCCAAGCTTGAGTCAAGCCAGGACCCAGGATTCAAGCCCTATTGCTTTGCAGTATAGACACAGTCCCACTTGACTTGTATCCTGGGAGTGCAGCAGAAGTATCCCACAATCCTATGGACTAACTTCCTTAGTCCTCTCTATCCCAACAATCTCTGATCAACGCAATTGAAAAGGGAAGCCACCTCCCTTGGTGTACAGCAGCAGCTCAGTGAGTCAGACTCAGCATTAACCACTCCATTGTCTTCTGATCACTGAGCTGCAAGCATACCATCGGAGAGCGTTCTGTGTTTGCAGTGGAGATTGAACAGAACAAGCCTTTTGCAAAGTGTGCTGCTTCATAATCACAGGAGCACAGCCAGATTTTGGTAAACTTCTGGTGTGAGGTCAGTAGAACTGTGAACTTTAGCAAAAAATACCAGCAATGACCATGCGTACCAACAGACAGCCAAAAAGCTGGCAGCTTTGCAAATTTTCCAGACTGGAGACCAGTGCACGGAGTGGATTAAGCAGCTCTAGAGTGATTACCAGAAGACCACGGACCAGAGCCACACCTCAGGCAATTCACCAATCTCATGCCCTTTCTATGAGGAGTTTGACTAGATACTGGGCACTGCACCCCACACAGAGCCAACCAGAGTGCATGATGACCTGGTCAGCTGAGATGGTGCCAGGCTGACTCCTGAATCTATCGTGGGAACTGATGAGAGCCAGCAGCAGACTTCAATTGAGGAGCAGAAAGTGACTCTGTTTCTGAAACCAGTCCCAAGCAGGCTGAGGGACAGCAACAGCAAATTCTGGATCCCATACTCAGAAGAGCTCTTTGATGTCATCCCCACTGCCGAGCCTGCAGAAAACCCAGAAGAGACAGAAGCCGCCCCTGAGCCTGGTAATTTTCTGACTCCAGTATAAAGTTTATTACTACAGTAATGGCAGGGTTTTCCGCTCTAAAAACCAATGCAACAGTTATGAGAAGCCACGCTACCAGTGTATATCCTCTAATGGTAGATTGTATCCCAGCGCCTTGGCATCCCCTCTCCCTCTCCCCACCTTGCCCCCACACCACATAGAGTTCAAACTGGCAATCAGAAAATACAAACAATAAAGAACAGCTTTAAAGAGTATTTTTAATTGAAAGGCACAAATTTTTGCTAGGGCCATTCCTGTTTCTTAAAAATAATAACCTTACATTGCCGTGCCTGTACGTATACCACTCTATAACTGCTTAACAGTCTATGGAGCCATCTGGAAACAGTGAACTCAGCGTGTGTTTTGGAAACTGTATTCTATTTCCAAATCCAATCCATTTCTGGTAGAGGTAACCCATGTAGTAGGCAGGTAACAAAATCATTTCTCCCAAGTACGACTGGGGGTTGATTTTTGTCCAGAAATGTGCCATGATCAGGGAGGAGGAAGGCTGTGGAGTTCTGCCTGTTTGCATACAGTCACAATAGGCTAAGCCATGTGGAAGCTAACACAGCATCCTGTTAATTCCCTCATGGATTCTGACCCAATCCTGGTTGCTGGTAGCTGAAAACTTTTCATGAAGCAGGAACTCCAGATAGGTAGTCACATTTCGGGGAAGAGCATATTTTCTAGGGCCATCTTGGTAGCTGATCAGCCCACTCCATTAACAGATGTGCTGTTCAGTCACTATACGTTTGAATACTTCAGCTGCATACGTTTCAGGGGGTCCCACCACAGCTTGGAATAACATCTCCCTTTGTCAATCAGGCACCGCAAGAACATTTATGTCCTCCAAAATGTGAAAGGCCTGAAATGATAGAAAAAGCCTTTTGTTGCAAGGCCACTTGCCACACACCCCAACAACCCAAGTACTTATGCAATTTTTATAAAACAGAAAAAGCTTACAATTTTAAACTTACCATTGTCTCTGCACTTTTGTAACTGCAATTAACCAAGCTGTGTTCAGAGGGAATCCCTTTCCCAGTATATTTTGGTTCAATTTTTAAATGTAACATTGTATGTCCTTGAGATTCCACAAGAACTAATTCTGTGCTCCTCCACTGAGCTGTTTGAGACAGTAACCCTCTGTTTATTATACTATTTCAGGACCCTCGACTTCCACTGGCTGCTGTACATCCAGAACTTGAGCCCTGGCCCAACGTACTTTCACAGACCATTCGAAGTGGAAGGGTTTCCGTGATGAAGTTATGGTCGAAGTTCTTGAGAGGGCTGACATGCAGGTCCATTACCAGAAGCAGAGGGACTTAAGACTGAAGCACTGGAGTGCTGAGAGTCAGGAAGAAAGGGTGGGTCTTGCTGCGCAGCTGGAGGACAGGGTTTCAGCAAGGGAGCAGGCACTTGCAACACAGTTCCTGGAACAGGAATGGTGGCTAAGGAGGTGGACAGAGCGCAATAAGGAGAATTGTTTGAGTGACTCCTCTTCATCATGGCTGGTAAAGCACTGGCTCCTGCTGCCTCTCCCACACCATGGCCTGATCCCCCTGCGATGTACCCTCAGTCCAGAAGTAGCTTGGACAATTCAATGTCATCATTCATGGCAGCGTTCAAGCCCCATGAGTGGCTGGGCAGGGCAATTAACCCCATGCAGCCTTTCTTCTTGAACCCCTCTCCTGCGGATACCTCTATCCCCCTACCCCAGGACCAAGTGCATGGAAAATGGGGAAAGAAGGGAAAGGAGAATGTGGGGGCAGGGGACAAGCAGTGGTAGGGGGGTTGTGTCATGTTTGCACTGGTTCGTGCACTTTTATTTTATTTATTTTTTGTTTGGTTTGGAAATGTTCTTCTGTTACTTGTTTTGGGGTGTTGTAATGGCAGCTGGCCTGCCTAGCAATGGGTGACTGTTGTTCTGTTTTAATACATGTTTACAAATAAAGCCTTTTATGTCATCAAGAAAGTTTATTGCTATCTGCATCACATCATAGAACCATGACTTGAGATAATAAAGCTAAAAATGTGATCAGGAGCAATTATACATTACTAGGCAAACACTATTTCTCTATGCAGTTAGGTACAGCAATTCACACTTCAATAACTTCCATACTGTGATTCACCCCTCCTTCGCCCTCCCTCTCCAAATCATTATTCATTATGTCATTCTAAGTATATTGCATGGCTATCAAGCCCACACCCATCCCCAGCATCGGACCCTCCCCCCAAATTCATTACTCTCTTTTCCCCCACAAGCACATTCTTACAGGTACTATTCCTCCTCTTGCATTGGGCCAGGCAAGTTCATAATGTGAGAACACAAAACATCTCTGACTTCTGTTGCACGGGTGCAGTCAGCTCCAACTGAGGTAAATGCACTTTCTGGCTGAGGGCACCGATTCAGCAGCCCTTCAGTGGGAAATGACTCACCTCTGGTTTCACAAAGATTGCGAAGAGCACAGCAAGCCACAGTAATGCAAACAGCATCGATGATACTGGCATCCAACCTTCTGTTGCCAGGGCCTCTGAAATCGGGACACGGTTTCATAAGCCAAGGCAAAAGGGAGTACACAGGGTCCCCCAGAATAATGGTGGGGACAGTAACGCCATGTATGACAATGTCATTTGATGGGAATAATGTCCCAGCCTGTCCATGAATGTAGACTCCCAAGTGGTGAAAAACTCTTGCATCGGAAACTTTTCCAATGCAGCTCACATTGACATTCATAAATCAGCCGCCGTGGTCCACAAGGACCTGCATAACAATGAAGTTGTACCTTTTGCGATTTACATTCTCATGTGCTCCTTGAGGAAGGCAAAGTATGGGCACATAGGTCCCATCAATGGCTCCAGAGCAGTTAGGAAATCACATTCTCTCAAAGCCAGCAGTTACTTCAGGAATATCGTTAATGCCCACCACCTTGGGGTAAATCACATGCTAGGTTGCCTCAGAATCCTCCGCCACCACTTTACGCACTGTCGAATTCCAAACACCAAACTGGTTGGCAGTGGACCTGTAGCAGTCTCGGGTAGCCAGCTTCCAGGCAGTTATAGCAACGTGCTTCTGGAGCAGCAAGGGTGACCTCCCGCATGTAGCTTTATGCTAGATGGTGGGGTAAGCAGCTCACAAAGCTCCAGAAATGTGGCTTGCTTCATGCAAAAGTTCTGGACTCACTGCTGGTCATCCCAGGTCTGTGTGATGATGCGGTCCCACCAGCCTGTGTTTGTGGCCCTGTGCCAGAAACGCTGGTCTATATAGGGGACATCAGCAGCTATGCTGATTGTACTGAGCAGCATCTGCCAGTGGGAGTTTGCCATGCCAGGGTACTCTTCCTTCTCTGCCTTCTCTGTCTGCTCCATCATTAAATCCATCAGGTACCTTTGGTGGGTCAGAAAACACTGCAAAAATGTCCATCAGCACCTCACCGAAGCTCTGTCCATTTCCTGACACAGGAGTGAAAGCGCAAGGAAGAGAAGTTCTTCAAAAGGCACCTCCATGTTGCTGGCTCCGGTAGCTGGGAGCACACAGACCAAAATGATTGCTTGGTGGGCTGTGTTAGCAGGCTGTTCAAATTTCCTGTAACATGCAGGGTTGGCTGCAAAGTTTTCCCGCAGTGCTTCATGGTCAAAGGGCTAGAGCGGCCACATTTCAGGAGGGACTCTGGGATATGGTTGGATTGACTCAGGTCCGCATGCTGCAATGTGGATGCCAGAACCCCAAGTTCAAGCCTTGGTTAGAAAAGTCTTAATATAGGGTTAAGAATCAGTATAGACTCTCAAACTAACATGGGTCTAACTAACATGTCTAACATGGGTCAGCTGACTCAAGTCCCACTAACCCTGGACTTACACTGCATTGTAGACATACCCTAAGGCACCACATCAGTTTGTGAGTCTCAGCCATCCTGATCCAATAGTTCCTGTTTCTGCTGAAATGGCTGTTGCTGTAATTGTAACTGTTGTTGCTGCAGCTGCTGATGATGTTCCCTCAGCCATTTTAACAGCACTTCTGGATCCAGTCCTATCTTCAGGCTGTGGTGACTGACCATATTCTCCACCAGATATAAGGTGTTGGGCTCTCTCACCAGCCCAAGAAAGAACCAGTGCCAAACTCAAGCCCATTTCTGTCCCTTGCCTCAGGGCACAATTTATTGTTACTCAAGCACATAAACTCATGCAGTAACATCAAAGGAAGCTATTCCTTTGTCCCAACTAGACTGCAGTTGCCAGAGGCCTTTCTCTCAGCCCCAGAAAGAGGACATGCCCTTCCTTAAATACCCTGCTGAGACATGACAGTCAGGTTGCCCTTAACCCATTCCTGCCTGGTTTCACCCTGTCACAGACTGTACATGTGGACAAGAAGAAGGGGAAAAGGTTTGAGAAAAAACAAGGTAGTCTATAAACTAAATCAAATAATCTCCTAAGTGCCAGGATCATGGCATGGTGCAAAGTGACCATATATAAATGCTACTGATGCCAATGTAAATGGCATCACACTTCCTAAATCAAATATAAATCTTTTGGAGATAAGCCAGAATTTAAAACTTTTGATCTCCTCCTTGCCCAAATTTGGTAGTTCAGACAAAATGAAACCTATGTCTGAACCACCCTAAATGTTATTTTTATTTAAGCAAAACTGAAACCTGACTGATGTTGTTTTGCAAAAAGCAGAACATCCCCACATTTCCTGGTATTTCTGTCGAGGCATGATAGAAACTGTATAAAACTAAAGCTTTCCTTCTGAACCCATATTTCCCCCTAACCACTGCCACTCCCAACAATGACCAAAAAGAGATAGCTTGGATAAAGGAACCTGGATCCAAACTACCCTTGGGTTTGAGTTTGGTTTTTAAAACCAAAACACAGAAGATGAAGTTTCACAATATTAAAAAAAACCAGCTTCCTGCATCAGTCATAAAAATTGGTGGATGCTAATCATTTTATCCTAAGCTATGTAGTGTTGAAATAAATCGTGTTGGCTTTTGTTTTCTGTGTAGGGGACATGATAAAGCCATACAAAATAATAAATGGTATAGAGAAGGTACTTCTCTTCAGCTTTTCTCTCAATATAAAAACACGATGACATTCAAAGAAACTGAAAGGCAGCAAATTTTAAAATAATAAAAGGAAATAATTTTTCACACAAAGCACAATTAGCCTGTGGAACTGATTGCCAAAAGAGATCAGTGAGACCAAGCATTCATCAGCAAAAAGGACTGGACATTTATATGGATAACAAGAATTACAAGACTTACAATAAGAAGTAAAAAAATAATAATATCTAGATCCACCCAGCTAAAGAAAGAGTTAATTCAGCTTTTTTTGGGGGGGGGCGGGGGTTCTTAATAGCTCAGAAGCAAAATTCCAGGGGATTGCTTTCTCCCATCATCCTTAGGCTGAATAGCCTCTAATAGGAGTGAGCCTTGCAAAACCAGTAGTTTTAGGCCTGATCTACCCTAGGAGGTTATGTCGAATTTAGCAGCGTTAAATCGAATTAACCCTGCACCTGTCCACACAACAAAGCTATTTAGTTCGACATAGAGGTCTCTTAAATTAGATTTCTGTACTCCTCCCCAACGAGGGGAGTAGCGCTAAATTTGACATGGCCATGTCGAATTAGGATAGGTGTGGATGGAAATCGATGCTAATAGCTCCGGGAGCTATCCCACAGTGCACCACTCTGTTGACGCTCTGAACAGCAGTTCGAGCTCGGATGCTCTGACCAGCCACACAGGAAAAGCCCCGGGAAAATTTGAATTCCTTTTCCTGTCTGGGCAGTTTGAATCTCATTTCCTGTTTGAACATCGTGGTGAGCTCAGCAGCACTTGCAACGATGCAGAGTTCTCCAGCAGAGGTGACCATGCAATATCAGAATAGAAAGAGGGCCCCAGCATGGACTGATCGGGAAGTCTTGGATCTGATCGCTGTGTGGAGCAATGAGTCCGTGCTTTTGGAGCTGCGATCGAAAAGACAGAATGCAAAGATCTACGAGAAGATCTCAAAAGCCATGACAGAGAGAGGGTACAGCCGGGATGCAACGCAGTGCCGCGTGAAAATCAAGGAGCTGAGACAAGCGTACCAGAAGACCAAAGAGTCAAACGGACGCCCCAGATCCCAGCCCCAGACATGCCGTTTCTACGAGGCACTGCATTCCATTCTAGGTGCGGCCGCCACAACTACCCCACCACTGACCATGGACTCTGAGGATGGGATATTGTCGACGGCTGCTTCCTCGGAGATGTTAGTGGACGGGGAAGATGAGGAAGGTGAGGAGGAGGACGAGGCAATCGACAGCGTTTACACGCTGATTTCCCAGACAGCCAGGATCTCTTCATCACTCTCACAGAGATCCCCTACCAACCGTCCCCAGGCGTTAACCCAGACCCTGAATCAGGGGAAGGATCAGTTGGTAAGTGTTTTAAACATGTAAACATTTATTTTGAACAGAACAGGAATATTAACAATGGGTTTTTCATGATTTGTTTGCCCTAGGCGCTTAATGTTTTAGTCCTTGGCAGTGCAACTACTGCAAAAGAATCTAACAATGTCCGGTTTATCATGGTTAGATTGCCCTAGGCGCTCTACTTTTTAGTCCTTGCCAGTGCAGCTACTGGAAAAGAAGGTCTATATGTCCAGGGATAGAGCTGAAATCCTCATGGGACATCTCCACGAAGCTCTCCTGGAGGTAATTGGAAAGCCTTTGCATGAGGTTCCTGGGGAGAGCGGCCTTATTGTGTCCTCTGTGGTAGGAAACTTTTCCTCGCCAGGCTATCATCAAGTACTCTGGGATCATTGCCTTGCAGAGCATGGCGGCATACGGCCCTGGTTTTTGCTGGCTTTCACGCAGCATGCGTTCTTTCTCAGTCTCAGAAATTCTCAGCAGAGTGATGTCGCTCATGGTGACCTGCTTAGAATTAGGGGAATGTTACTATTGGGACTGCTTGCCTGTTCCTTTACAGAACTGTCACCGGCGGTCTCCAGCCACGCGGTGGAAGCGGGAGAGGGGCAGCATACAGGGATCTTTCCCGGGGACAGCTGCGAGGGGGTGGGACAGGGGCAGAGTTCATGCTTGCCGGATTGCCGGCAGCAGGAACTGGCCAACGATAGGAGCATTGCTTTTAACTTGAAAGGAGGGCACAGCTATAATTTAAGTTTTAAGCTGCCAAAAGTCTACGGCTTACCATATCAGCCTGCTACCCGAATTCCACTGTCCTGCCCTAGTTGTCTGATCTCCACTGCAAGACCCCAGGCACTGAATGCGAAGGCCGAAAATTCGACCTTGTCCTGAGTGCGCATGTGATAGGTGCTGTGCATGATCTTGTTCACAGAGAAAGACTATGTTCATTGTTCACAAAAAATTATCTTTGTGAGGAATTCACTCCCTTTTTCCCATCCCACAGCTGCGAATGTCTCCCGACCTACCCTGGCATCCCCTCGCAGAGGCTGGCACAGATTAGGCGGAGAAAGAAAATGACACGGGACGACATGTTCTCAGAACTTATGGGCTGCTCCTGAGCCGATGCGGCCCAGCAGACCCAGTGGAGGGAGAACATGTCACAATACCAGCGAGCACACAGCGAATGGGAGGAGAGGTGGCAGCAGGAAGACCAGCAGGCGACTCAAACGCTGCTTGGACTAATGAGGGAGCAAACAGACAAGCTCCGGCGCCTTGTGGATGTTCTGCAGGACCGGAGGCAGGAGGACAGAGCCCCGCTGCAGTCTCTCTCTAACCACCCTCCCCCGCCACAAACTCCCATACCCCCCTCACCCAAAGTCCCAAGAAGGGGGGGCGGCAGGGGCCATGAAAACTGTCACTCCAACCCTGCAGACTGCTCAAATACCAGAAGGCTCTCATTCCCAAAAATTTGATAAGTCCTTTTCTTCCCGCCTCACCCAAGCCCTCGTCCCAGTTTCATCCCCTAACTGTGTAGTTGCTAATAAAAGATAGGTTTCTGTTAATTACTGTTTCCATCATGTTCTTTTAGGGGAGAGTGTGTTTGAAGGGGGGAAGGGGGTTGGTAATTGGAGAGGACAGTCACCTTTACCAGGGTACAGACACGGGGGCAGGTTCAGTAGAAGGTCACACACACATTGCAGTCACTAGACACCCTGGTCAGTCTGGGAGGTGGTTTTCAGGGTTCTGTGGGGGGGGGAGGGGGGACCATGTGACTTTGTGGCGGGGGAGGGCGGATAGAGATCTTATGCAGCGGTCCTTATCCTGGATCACAGAGCCACGCAGCAGGGGATCTGTAACCATCCTCTCCCGCCACAAAGTCAAATAGCCCCCACACACAGAGTCCCGAAAAGGAGGGGTGGCAGGCTCTGTTGAAACAACCAGTCCACCACTGCAGACCACGCTAGGAGCAGGAGCCTGTCATTCCTCGAGTTTAGAAGCGTTCTTTCCATCACTGCGCCCACTCCCCACCACAGTCTGCATCCCAGTTTCAACACTTTACCGCGAAATCCATAATAAAGAAAATGGTGTTCATTAACAAAGTTCCATTTCTTTTATTTTTAAACGTGTGTTGGAAGGGGGGGACGGGGTGAACAGGGTATGTAGCTGGAGAGGATAGTCAACAGTAAGTGGGTAAAGAAACGGGGGCAGGTTCAGCTTCTCTTTAAACAAACTTAATAGTCACAGGTTACCCTGCTCACTGAGGAACCTAGCTTTCAAAGCCTCCCGGATGCACAGCGCGTCCCGCTGGGCTCTTCTAATCACACGGCTGTCTGGCTGGGCGTAATCAGCGGCCAGGCTATTGGCCTCAACCTCCCACCCCGCCATAAAGGTCTCCCCCTTGCTCTCACAGAGACTGTGGAGCACACAGCAAGCTGCAATAACAATGGGGATATTGGTTTCGCTGAGATCAGAGCGAATAAGTAAGCTTCTCCATCTCCCCTTGAGACGTCCAAAAGCACACTCCACCACCATTCTGCACTTGCTCAGACGGTAGTTGAAGAGTTCTTTTTCAGTGTCCAGGGCGCCTGTATAGGGCTTCATGAGCCAGGGCATTAGCGGGTAGGCTGGGTCCCCGAGGATCACTATAGGCATCTCCACATCCCCAACAGTTATTTTCTGGTCCGGGAAGTAAATACCTTCCTGCAGCCATCTAAACAGACCAGAGTTCCTGAAAACACGAGCGTCATGAACCTTGCCCGGCCATCCTACGTTGATGTTTGTAAAACGTCCCCTATGGTCCACCAGTGCTTGCAACACCATTGAAAAGTAGCCCTTTTGGTTAATGTACTGGCTGGCCTGGTGGTCCGGTCCCAGGATAGGGATGTGAGTTCCATCTATAGCCCCACCGCAGTTTGGGAATCCCATCGCGGCGAAGCCATCTATGATGACCTGGATGTTTCCAAGGGTCACTACCTTTGACAGCAGTAGCTCAACGACTGCGTTGGCTACTTGCATCACAGCAACCCCCACGGTAGATTTGCCGATGCCAAAGTGATTCACGACTGACCGGTAGCTGTCTGGTGTTGCAAGCTTCCAGAGGGCTATGGCCACTCGCTTCTGGACAGTCAGGGCTGCTCGCATCCGGGTGTCCTTGCGCTTCAGGGCAGGGGACAGCAACTCACAAAGTTCCAGGAAAGTTCCCTTCCGCATACGAAAGTTTCGCAGCCACTGTGATTCATCCCAGACCTGCAGCACTATGCGGTCCCACCAGTCTGTGCTTGTTTCCCGGGCCCAGAATCGCCGTTCCACAGCATCAACATGACCCATTGCCGCCATGATGTTCACGGCGCGAGGTCCCGTGCTTTGTGAGAGGTCTGTGCCACTTTCAGACTTCATGTCCTCACCGCGCTGCCATAGCCTCCTCGCCCGATTTCTCAGCATCTGCCTCTGGAAAAAGTGGATGATAAGGTGCGAGGTGTTGACAATGGCCATAACTGCAGCGATGGTCGCAGCGGGCTCCATGCTCGCAGTGCTGTGGCGTCCGTGCTGTCACTAACCAGAAAAGTGCGCGAACTGATTGCCCGCCGGCGCTTTCAGGGAGGGAGGGCGGGAGTGACAGTTGGATGACGACAGTTACCCAAAACCACCCTCGACACATTTTTTTCCCCAGCAGGCATTGGGGGCTCGACAGAGGAATTCCAATGGGCAGCGGGGACTGCGGGAACTGTGGGATAGCTGCCCACAGTGCACCGCTTCCGATGTCGACGCTTGCCCCGTTAGTGTGGACTCACAAAGTCGAATTACTGTCCTTAGTGTAGATACACACGTTCGACTTTGTAATATCGATTCCACATATTGGATTTAAGTACAATCAAACTACTCTCGTAGGCCTGGTCTACACTACGACTTTAATTCGGTTTTATCAGCGTTAATTCGAATTTACCCTGCAACCGTCCACACAACGACGCCATTTATTTCAAAATAAAGGGCCCTTTAAATCGATTTCTGTACTCCACCCCGACGAGCGGAGTAGCGCCAAAATCAATTTTAACATTTCGAATTAGGGATAGTGTGGCCGCAATTTGATGGTATTGGCCTCCGGGAGCTATCCCACAGTGCATCATTGTGACCGCTCTGGACAGCAATCTAAACTCGGATGCACTGGCCAGGTAGACAGGAAAAGCCCCACGAACATTTGAATTTCATTTCCTGTTTGCCCAGCGTGGAGAGCACAGGTGACCACAGATAGCTCATCAGCACAGGTAACCATGCAGGCCGATAATCGAAAAAGAGCACCAGCCTGGACCGTGAGGGAGGTACTGGATCTGATCGCTATATGGGGAGAGGATTCAGTGCTAGCAGAACTTTGTTCTAAAAGACGAAATGCCAAAACTTTTGAAAAAATCTCCAAGGGCATGATGGAGAGAGGCCACAATAGGGACTCAGATCAGTGCTGCGTGAAAGTCAAGGAGCACAGACAAGCCTATCAAAAAACAAAGGAGGCAAACGGTCGCTCTGGGTCAGAGCCGCGGACATGCCGCTTCTACGCCGAGCTACATGCAATTCTAGGGGTGGCCGCCACCACTACCCCACCTGTGATCGTGGATTCCGGGTCGGGGATAGTCTCATCAGCTACACCTGAGGATTCTGCTGATGGGGGAGAGGAGGAGGAGGAGGAGGAGGAGGAGGAGGAGGAGGAGGAGCTTGCAGAGAGCACACAGCACTCTGTTCTCCCCAACAGCCAGGATCTTTTTCTCAGCCTGACTGAAGTACCCTCCCAACCCTCCCAAGCCAGTATCCAAGACCCTGACCCCATGGAAGGACCTCAGGTGAGTTTACCTTTTAAAATATAAAACTTGTTTTAAAAGCAAACGGTTTTTAATGATTACTTTGCCCTGAGGACTTGGGATGCATTCGCGGTCAGTTCAGCTACTGGAAAAGTCTGTTAATGTGTCTGGGGATGGAGCGGAAATCCTCCAGGGACATCTCCATGAAGCTCTCCTGGAGGTACTCCAAAAGCCTTGCCACAAGGTTTCTGGGCAGTGCATCCTTATTCCGTCCTCCATGGTAGGACATTTGACCACGCCATGCTTGCAGCAAGTAATCTGGTATCATTGCCTGACAAAGCCTGGCAGCGTATGGTCCCGGTGTTTGCTGGCATTCAAGCAACATCCGTTCTTTATCTTGTTGTGTAATCCTCAGGAGAGTGATATCACTCATGGTAACCTGGTTGAAATACGGGAACTTAATTAAGGGGACAGAGGTGGCCGTTCCTACTGGGCTGTTTGCCTGTGGCTGAAAATAAATCCTTCCCTGCAGTTAGCCAAGCGCAGATGGGAAATTGGCCCTGAGCTTTTCGCGTTTGGCTAGCAGGGATCTTCCCTGTTACCAGCCACGTGGTGGGGGGAGGGGTACTGTGATCATCCCAGAGAATTTATGGCGGGAGGGGGGTGGCGGGGGGGGGGTTAGTTTTGTTCCTGCAGGGATCTTCCCTGATACCAGCCACGCGGTGGGGGGAGGGGTACAGCGATCATCCCAGAGAATTCATGGCGGGAGGGGGGGGTGTGGGGTGGTTAGTTTGTTTTCTGCTGCTGCTGAATGTTAACAGAAAAACCTCAGCACTCTACGGGCTTTGCTTGGTATGTGGGAAAGGAGGGCGCAGAAGCCGTAAGACAATGGCTTACCATGGCCGCATGCAAGCCGAATTCTGTTGCCCGGACCTGTGATCTCTAGCAGCAAAGCCACAGGCACTCAGTATTAAGAGGCAAAATGCGACCTTGCACAGAAATCACATGTGCTATGTAATGTGAATAGTGTTGGTCACCGTGAAAGAGTATAAGCATTGTTCTGCAAAATGTATCTTTTTAAACAATTCTCTCTTTTTTCCCCTCCCTACAGCAGCTGCAAATTCCTCAAGCCTCCCTCCTCCATCCCGAAGGCTATCACAGATAAGGCGTCGTAAAAAGAAGACGCGAGACGAGATGTTTGCAGAAATTATGGAATCCAGCCGCAGTGACAGAGCTCATCTGAATGAGTGGAAGGAAACGGTTTCAAAGTATAGGAAATAAGCCAGTGAACGTGAGGACAGGAGGGACCAACGTGAGGACATGAGGGACCAACGTGAGGACAGGAGGGACCAACGTGAGGAGAGGAGAGACGCTCGAGATGAGAGGTGGCGGCAGGAAGATCAGAGGAGGCAGGATGCAACGCTGGGGCTGCTGCGTGAGCAAACAGACATGCTCCGGCGTCTGGTGGAGCTTCAGGAACGGCTGCAGGAAAACAGACTGCCGCTACAGCCCCTGTACCCCCCTCTCCCCACCCCATGTTCCATATCCTCCTCACCCAGACGTGTAAGAACGCGGGGGGGGGAGGCTCCGTACACCTTCCCATTCCACCCCAGTGGACAGCCCAAGCAAAAGGCTGTCATTTTTTTAACCTTTTTTTAGTGGCCTTTTCCTTCCCACCGATCCTCCTCCCAAATCCCACCCGGGTTCCCTCCCTCTTTTTCTAATCTATTAATAAAGAATAAATGATTTTTAAATGATAGTGACTTTATTTGGTTTGAAAGCAAGCTGGGGGAAGTGGGAGGGTGGGTTCCTTACAGAAAATGAGTCAATAAAGGGGGCAGGTTTTCATGAAGGAGAAACAAACAGATATTTCACACTGTAGCCTGGCCAGTCATGAAACTGGTTTTCAAAGCTTCTCTGATGCACTGCGCTTCCTGGTGTGCTCTTCTAATCACCCTGGTGTCTGGCTGCGCGTAATCAGCAGCCAGGCGATTTGACTCAGCCTCCCACCCCGCCATAAAGGTCTCCCCCTTACTTTCACAGAGATTGTGGAGCGCACAGCAAGCAGAAATAACAATGGGGAGATTTCTTTGGCTGAGGTCAGAGCGAGTCAATAATGAATGCCAGCGACCTTTTAAACGGCCAAATGCACATTCTACCACCATTCTGCACTTGCTCAGCCTGTAGTTGAACAGCTCCTGACTCCTGTCCAGGCTGCCTGTGTATGGCTTCATGAGCCATGGCATTAAGGGGTAGGCTGGGTCCCCAAGAATAACTATTGGCATTTCAACATCCCCAACGGTTATTTTCTGGTCTGGAAAGTAAGTCCCTTGCTGCAGCCCTTTAAACAGAGTAGTGTTCCTGAAGACGCCACCGTCATGAACCCTTCCCGCCCAGCCCGCGTTGATGTTGGTGAAACGTCCCTTGTGATCCACAAGTGCTTGCAGCACCATTGAAAAGTACCCCTTGCGGTTTATGTATTCGGTGGCTTGGTGCTCCGGTGCCAAGATAGGGATATGGGTTCCATCTATCGCCCCACCACAGTTAGGGAATCCCATTGCAGCGAAGCCATCCACTATGGCCTGAGTCACTATCCCAGAGTCATTAACTTTCGTAGCAGCACCTGAGTGATTGCTTTGGCTACTTGCATCACAGCAGCCCCCACAGTAGATTTGCCCACTCCAAATTGATTCCCGACTGACCGGTAGCTGTCTGGCGTTGCAAGCTTCCACAGGGCTATCACCACGCGCTTCTCAACTGTGAGGGCTGCTCTCATCTTGGTATTCTGGCGTTTCAGGGCAGGGGACAGCAAGTCACAAAGTTCCATGAAAGTGCCCTTACGCATGCGAAAGTTCCGCAGCCACTGGGAATCATCCCACACCTGCAACACTATGCGGTCCCACCAGTCTGTGCTTGTTTCCCTTGCCCAGAATCGGCGTTCCATGGATAGAACCTGCCCCATTAACAACATGATCTCCAAAGCACCGGGTACCGTGGTTTCACAGAATTCTGTGTCCGTGTCCATGTCCATGTCCTCATCATGCTTGTCGCTGCGCTGCCGCCGCCGCTGCCTCCTCGCCTCGTTTTTCTGGTCCTGGCTCAGCATAAACTCCACAAGAACACGCGAGGTGTTTACAATGTTCATGACTGCTGTCTTGAGCTGAGCGGGCTCCATGCTTGCCGTGGTATGGAGTCTGCAGTGTTCACCCAGGAAAAAAGGCACGAAATGGTTGTCTGCCGTCCGTTGCTTTCATGCAGGGAAGGAGGGAGGGAGGGAGGAGGTGAGGCTGTACCCAGAACCACCTGCGACGATGTTTTTTGTCCCATCAGGCACTGGGATCTCAACCCAGAATTCCAATGGGCGCGGGAGACTGCGGGAACTATGGGATAGCTATGGGATAGCTACCCACAGTGCAACGCTGCAGAAATCGACGCTAGCCCCGGTACTTGGACGCACACCGCCGAATTAATGTGCTTAGTGTGGCCGCATACATTTCGACTTTATACAATCTGTTTCCCAAATTCGAATTATATAAATTCGGATTAATCCCGTAGTGTAGACATACCCTTAGTGTTCTTTCTGATACATGACTTAACATGTAATGTTAAAACACGTTGACACTTGGGTGCAGGAATTATCAGCACTGCTTTCAGCTTCGTAGGCGAGCAATAATGCAATGCTATATTTGTTAGTGGTATAAGTCATAGAGTTCAAGGCCAGAAGGTTCAACCAGATCATCTAGTCTGCCCTCCTGTATATCACAGGACACTAACATCACCCAGCATCTGCACACCAAACCCAACAACCCAAATTAGACCACAGTATTACAGCCCACAGGAGACTAAACTATTATGTGCCACAGACACATGATAAGTAAGTGCTAAATCCAGTGTCTGTGCTTGTATTGGATGGGATGTAACTGCTGTTGCTGTTCCTAGATATACATGGATTGCCGAAAGATGCATGAAGAAGCAATGAACTTGAGATTCCATCTGTGTAGGGACAGAAGAAGAGGACTGTGCATCAGTTCTTTAACTAAGATTGGGATGAGGGACGGTGGCTTCTGTTATTGGGTCATATTTTATCCCCATTCAGAAAAACCTGTCAGAGAGGAAAGAGAAGATCTAGGACACTTACCATGATTCAGCTTAGCGTGTTTTTGAATAATCCTTCATACAGGGGATATGGCCACCCAAACTTCGGGCTCAATTTTGCTAATGACATTTATGTTCAATGTCCGTAATAAAGTGATGAGAGTAGAACGAGAGAGACAGAGTGGGACATTTATTCATAAGGAACCAGACATTAACTTTTCTCAACTGGTTCAGAACCACTATAGAACCACTAGCCAAACAAAGGCAAACAAAGGCAATAGTAAGTAAAAGTAGGAAAATCATTAATGTTTTGGTTGCACAGAAGGCTTTTCAGGTCTATCAGTCAGTTTCTGTTTTTTCTGCAGCCTGGATGCTAACCACAAGAGCTCTAAGTGTTTTAGAGATTGAAGGCTTTCATCCCTCAGTAACATAACCAGTACTGCAGAGATAATATCTTTAACTCATACCTAAAGCTAACACTGTAGCTGAACCATCCATACAAGATTTTTTTCTCAAGAAAAATCAAGACAAAGAGAGCCCATATTTGTGGAAATGAATAAAGAGGGTTCACAGAGGATCTAAGTGGTAAAAATTCTAGCAGCCAACAGGAAAAGTAAAATATACAACTGCACAAACAACCTTAATTATAGCATTTCCTATCTTCTGAGTGCATAGCTTAGCAATTTTAATATTCTTATAACAAAGTTGCTTGTCATTTGCTTGGTTTAAAAAAAAAGAAAAAAAAAAGAAAACTGCCCCAACCCCAAAATTTAATCAAGTGGAACCACATTGATCCCCGCCCCCCATATGGATCATCAATAGAGCTGGAACCCAGAACCTTTAGATGCACAATAGAGACATTTATATAGAAGATCAAGAAGAAACACTAGTTGTAGTAGGCTATTAAACCTTATGTGGATGAGAAGGGGATGCAAC
Source organism: Trachemys scripta elegans (assembly GCF_013100865.1). Classification (NCBI taxonomy): domain Eukaryota; kingdom Metazoa; phylum Chordata; order Testudines; family Emydidae; genus Trachemys; species Trachemys scripta. Next base: position 38,297,080 of record NC_048298.1, on the reverse strand, counting down.
ACATATTTTGACAGTACAACTATTTGCTAGACAGCAGAAAAATGATGGGATTTAGCAATACTGGGTCCCATTCCTCATTGTTGAGAGCAGTGTGGTGTAGTGGCTTAACGCTAGCCAAAAACTTTCCATGAGAATGCTTTTTTGAAGGAAAATAAGATTTTTGATTACAGATTTTTTCCCCTGAAATATCCCAATCTCAGTGGAAATTTTTGGTTTTTCATTGAAAAAAATAACACCCCAAACCTGAAATATTTTTATTTGACTATGCTGCCTGAGGGCCTCACAGGTATTAAAGTTTGGTTGCCTCATGTCCTTACTCTCCTCTGTATGACTACATCTCCTAGCTAGACTACATTTCCCATGATGCCCAGCCTATGCATGAGGCACTTGAACTACAATTCCTATGAGGCACTGCAGCATCATTTCTGAATTGAAATATTTCAGATTGTGGCCAAAATATTTCAGTATTTTAATTTTTATGAAATGTTATGGGGGAAGAAGGGGTTGGTGTCTTTTCTGAGCAGCTGTGTAGTGTCAACAGTCGGCACAGATAGAGTACATTCCTACATTCTTTCTGAAATACACTAAGATATGGGATCATGCTCAATACTAAGTAGTTTTGCCAACACTCATAATTTTAATCACAAGTCTTATGATTTGGGAAGGGGGCGTTCACCTGACGGAATCAGTTTATTACCTGAGAATCTCAGCTTTCATTAAGAAAGGCAAGTGTTTCTCGACCTCATGGTTGTGGAGAAAAGCTTGGAAACTTGAGCCTATAGACTTAAAACCAAAAACGCAAATAAAAAGAACCCTAAAATTATTAATTTTTAAAGTTCATGGTTTTTAAGTCACTCTTGGGATTGGCAATACTGAATAAGGGCTATGAAGTGAACAGAATTAACACCATTCAGTGGAAGAGCTGAGACTAGAATTCAAAGTCTCCTCCTGGCTTTCAGCCCAGTGCATTTTCTCTTAGCCGAAGGTGCAGGGAAGGTTTGCATTCTTTCTCATCCCAACCAGAGCTCTAACGTAGGCTCAGTGAAGGCTGAGGCCATGCTTACTTCATTGCACATATAGAGAGATCTCTGGGGCTGAAGCACGCCTAATGCAAATAGCATGTCCAGAGATTTTAGCAGCAAGTATTTAATAAGCTCTACTGAACATGGGCAAATAACAATTTTCAAAGACTTACAAATTAACCAAATCTGGATTTTGTTTAATATGGACGGCCAAAGAACAACTCTCTGCTGAATTAGAGATGAAAATTTTTAACACAAAGGTTATTGCATCCAACATGAGGTAAAACTATTTTGGGCCTCATTTTGATGGATAACGATGAATTAATCACTGGACTAGAAGTTGGTGGTCACCTATGAACCAGTGATCACGACATGATTCCATTCAATACGGGCAAACAAAGGATAGTCCCAATCAATAATATATATATTTGGTGCTTTCAAAGGGCTAATTTTGAAAAGTTGAGGAAAAATATAAGCAACATTGATTAGAAGGAAAAATTTAGACAGAAAAATGTAATGAAAATTGGGAGTTCTTTGAGAAGAATTTACTAGATAGCTAAAAAGCCACAGTTCCATAATCAAGAAAGAGGACAACCTTGGCTAAGAGTTCACACTGGTTCAGGGGCGAAGTAAAGGCAGCAATTAGAAATAAAAAATATATATATAACAAATGCAAAAGGGGGGAAATAGCTCTCAGTTAGTATAAATTAGAAGTCATGAAATAGAGAAAATTGATAAGGGAAGGACATCAGGTAAAAATGCATATCTGGCAGGGCTAAGAACAAAGAAGATTTTTTTAAAGTATATTAGAACTAAAATAAATGCTAGCAATGGTATAATAGGCCCACTACTAAATTGGGATGGTAAAATTGTTAATAATACAGAAAAGGCAGATGTGGTCAATATATATTTATGTTCTATTTTTGGAGAGAAGCAGGATGATGTATTCATATCACAAGAAGATTAAGTACTTTCTAGTCCAGTAGTAACTGAGGAAAGTGTTAGACAATATCTACTAGGGATAAACCTTTTTAAATCAGCAGGCTTGGATAACTTGCACCCAAGAGTCCTGAAAGAGTTGGCTGAGGAGATCTCTGGCCCACTCATGTTAATGGTTAATCAATCTTGGAATATCGGGGGAAATTCCAGAAGACTGGAAGAATGCAGTTTCTGCCACTATTCAAAAAGGGCAGCTGGGATGACCTGAATAACTATAGACTAGTTAGCCTTATATCAGTTCTGAGCAAAATAATGGAAAATCTGATATAGGATTCACTTGATAATGAACTAAAAGATAGGAATATAATTAGAAGAGAGTCAACATGATTTTATGGATAAATTGCTCTTGTCAAACAAACCTGATTTCATTCTTTGATGATATTACAAGTTTGGTTGATAAAGGCAACTGCATAGATGATATTTTCTACACTAAGACTTTTGTAAAATGTTTGACTTATTACCTCACAACATTCTGATTGAAAATTTCTACTATACATTATTTAAAAATCACACATTAAGTGTCTTAAGAACTGTGTGATGCCATGGCAAAAAGGGCCAATGCAATCTTTGGATGTATAAATTGGGGAACAGTGTGAGCAAGGGTAGGGAGAAAGGCTAAATTAAAGAATTTTAATTGTGCACTATGACAGTTGGGGCCCACTTTCTCTGTCTGCAGGGGGTCATTAGAGAGCAAAACCACCTCACACTCAACCTACAGTGGTTGGGCCAACTTCCCCCTGGCCCACTGTCTCATTGCACAGCATGCAGACGGGGCCCCCACCCTTTCCTAGTCCTGGGTTGGGGTGTTTCCCCTCACTGGTGATCGGGGTCCCCTGTAAAATGAGGGCCCTGTGCAAATACACCAAGTGCACATTGGTTAATCCAGACACGAATGGAATGATTTTACCTCTGAATAGCCTTGGTGAGACCAATACTGGAATACTATGTCCGGTTCTTGTCACCACATTTTTAAAAGGATGTTGAAAAATTGGAGAGGGTGCAGAAAAGAGCCACAAAAATGATTTGATGGTTGGAGAAAATGATCTTCAGTGAGAGACTTAAAGAGCTCAATTTATTTAGCTTATCAAAAAGAAGACTGAGAAAAGACTTAGTTACAATGTATAAGTACCTTCATGGGGAGAAAATACTGGGAACCAAAGGGCTCTTTAATCTAGCAGAGAAAGGCATAACAAGAACCAATGGCTGGAAGTTGAACTCAGACCATTCAAATTATAAATCAGGCACAATTTTTTAACACTGAAGGTTATTAACCATTGGCACAAACACCAAGGGAAGTGGTAGATTCCCCATCTCTTGAGGTCTTTGAATCCAGATTGAATGCCTTTCTGGAAAATATGCTTGAGCCAAAAACAAATGGGCTCAATTAAGGTGACCAGATGTCCCTATTTTATAGGGACAGTCCTGATATTTGGGGCTTTTTCTTATATAGGTGCCTATTACCCATCACCACCCCCATCCTGATTTTTCACACTTGCTATCTGGTCACTGTAGCTCAATATAGGACTTACTGGGTGAAACGTAATGGCCTGCAACATACAGGAGGTCAGGCTAGGTGATCTGATGCTCCCTTAAACTCTATGAATCTCTACTTCCTGCTCCAAAGCCCTGAGACACTAGAGCTCTACTCAAAAATGTTTTGGAGAAAATTTAAGATTGTCAAAACTACATATCTTTACCTCATTTCTGAAATGGCTTAATTGTTATCAATGAAACTTTCCTAATAATTTTAGCCTGAAGCAAACAGCAAGCAGGGAAAATTTCAGCCTCAACAGTAAAAGTTTGGCAAAGTGATAAGCAACTGAAAAAGGGCTTATAATGGAAAGTGTTAGGCGACATTAACTATAGATGTTCTCTCATATATGGATCTAATACTTTATAAATATAAATAAACATAAAGGTTTCAGTTGTGCTTTAAAGCCACAATCTGCAGGGCAGGCAATACCAGTTTCTATCCATCCAGTGGTTGCTCTTGTATTTTGGGCCTCTGCTCCTAACTTCTCTAGGTTTCTTTTTATTATTTCTCTGTCTTCATTGATATTTGCAAATCCTCCTAATTTATATTATCTCTGAGTTTTATTAATGTTCTGTTTATTCCCTCTTCTACTTCATGAATAAGGATATTCCTCCACTAGATATTTTTGCTCAGTCTGATACTTTGCCTTTTAACAAAATCTTTTGTTTACATTCCAGTTGCCAATTTATTATAACCCCTGGTTTATGATCCTTCAACTTGTTTACATAAACTTTTGTGTATAGTCAGCCAATTTTCAGTCCACGCAGCAGAATATTATACTATTAAATACCTTATTGTACTAGTGCCACTGTTGAAGTTATGAAATAACTTCAAACAAATTAATACTGGTGTTACGAACTAATGATACTCAAAAAGGAGGTAAGTCCACTTTGGGACATACATGTAGCTGGATTTGGTGGTGTAGCACATAAGCTGCTCTATCATTCCTTTCCAACAGGAACCAGAGAGTGGTAATTGCTCCTCTTCCTCAAGGATCCTGGAGATCCAACACTCATGTTGTATCCCCTTCTTTGCAAACATCTATATGAGTCTATTTGGCAAGATAATGAGACAGCATTATAACAAGGTCTCTCTCATTGTCCACAGATGCAATCAAAGTCACTGCTAAGATGTCAGATTGCCTACAGGAGATCAGATCCCAGGTGAAGAGCGGCTGTCTTAAATTCAATGCAGGCAAAACTGAAGTGGTACTGGTCAGAAGGAAGAAAATGCTTTGGAGAACTTGCTGGAACACTGTCCTCCCCTTCCATCAAAGGCATCAACCTCCCTCCATCCCACCGCTCAATTTGTTAAAGTGCAGGAGTCTAAGCAGTCCTGTTTAACTCCATCACTGAATAGTAATAGTAAGGAAATGTGTGATGGGACCGTTTACAAATTACACACTGGAGAGTAGGAGATTAAAGAGCAGCTCATAGCCCACTCAGCCACACCTGCAGGCAGAGCTTAAAAAAAAGGAGAAGAGCAGCTCAGAAGAGGGGCAGGAAGTGGAAGGGAACAAATGCGGTCTGTGGGTCAAAGTATTTCCCTAGGGGCACCTTGCCTGAGGTCTCCCTGCATGGACCCAAGGAAAACCTACAAAAGAGAAGTGACAGGATGTGCAGGTCAGAGACTCAAAAGAAGGGTTTTATGCTGGTGCAATTGGCAGGGTCTGAGATAGGAAGTGGTCCAGGGAGGATGGAGGCCTGATACGCCATGGCCAATTGTAGCTACCCACTGTTGGACCCTGGATCGGCAGTTGGTGGAGAGGGTGGGCCTGGGCTCCCCTATCCCACCCAGCAGATAGCACAACAAGGGGGGCCTTTGCCTGAGGCCTACTAGAGCAGACCTTGATTATTCGAAGTCCCAGCCCCCGCTATCTCAGTGCAGGAAGGGAGAGCTAGAAACTCATGCCTGATCATTGGGCAGCACTGTGGGCGGTGCCACACTGTTTACAGAATGCCTGTGGCAAAAAATGCCTTTCACCTGCAACTTGCTATGAAACTCTACCTCTTCCTCCTGGACAAGGACCAGGCTGTAAAGATCCATGCATTTGTCACCTCCAGACAGGATTACTGTAATTCAGTATAATGGAGTCTGGCTTCAAGATACACTGCAAGACCTTCCTCTTTTTCCACAATAACTGGAATGAGATTAACAAATGCAAGAGGAAAAAAATAGACCCTAAACAGAGCTTTCCATAACCACAGAAAAGGGAAAACTGAAAACAACACTAAGACCTCACTGTGCTGACATAATTAACATGGCAAGCCCTTAGATGCTAGAGCGTTTGGTGTTATAGACAACCTTAAGATAACTAACTTCATTTTAGGATAATTTTATGCACAGTGTCCGCATTAATTCCAGTCCTCTTTATCTGACATTTCTTTCTTTACAGAGACAAGGTGGGTGAGATAATATCTTTTATTAGACCAGCTTCTGTTGGTGAAAGAGACAAGCTTTTGAGCCATACAGAACTCTTCTTCAGACCTGAAGATGAGCTCTGTGTAAGCTCCTCTCTCACTAACAGAAGTTGGTCCAATAAAAAATATTACTTCACCCACCTTATCTTTCTAATATCCTCTGACCAACACAGCTACAACAACACTCCATATTCATTTCTTTGGCTTTTTAGGTTCATTTTAAGGGCTTGATTATAATCTCAGATATGATTGCAAGCACTGTGTACTGAGAGAAACTTCCTACTGCACTCAGGGTTGGCTCTAGGCACCAGCCAAGGAAGCAGGTGCCTGGGGTGGCAAATCTGAAGGGGCAGCACTCCATCTGTTCTTGGGGCGGTGCTCTGACTTTTTTTTTCCCCCTTCTTCGGCGGAACTTTGGCAGCAGCTTTTTCTTTTTTTCTTCCTAGGCGGCAGTTCGGCAGCAGCTTCTTCTTTCTTTTATTCTTCGGCAGCAGTTTGGCGGCAGCGTCTTCATTTCTTCTTCTTTGGCAGCACTGCTGCGGCCACTTTTTTTTTGTTTATTTGTTTCCTTTGCTTCACCGCTTGGGGCAGCAAAAAAGGTAGAGCCAGCCCTGACTGCACTAGCTTGTTCATTTGAAGTAATCACAATGCTCTTCAGTAGATACATGAATATCTGAAATTAGAACCAAGTCTTAGCTTCTTCTTGCCCAATAAACCACATGATTATAGCCTAGACCTTGGCTGCTTGTCATCTCCACATAAACCATGCAACTGGAGCCAAGACTTTCTTGTTTCTCCATGTAATAAAGCCTTCTGCTGCTTTCCACTTCCCCATCCATGCAGTTAGAATAATTGTACCCAACTCTCTTTTCACACCCATTTTACAGCAGTTTAGTTCCTTTGATTTAGCGGAGCTCCTCCTGATGTTCATTAGTCTGAGAGGGAGGATGAATATTGATGAAATCCAGCACCTTCCGCTGCTGGCCCTCCATTGCTGCCCTGCAATTAGAATCTAGGCATCAGCCTCTATTTTAGCCTTGCAATTAGACTCTTGGCTCCAGTGGCTGCTGCCTTGTTTCAGCCAGGCATACTTTTGCATCAGTTTGAAGAGTGTGTTCTCATCTTTATCTCAGTGATTACACAGTGAAACATTTGAGGTTTTTCTACCATACAAATCAAAACTTGCAACTTAAAATAATTTATTTTACATAATTTCCTTTTAAAAAAGGCATCCTTCCACATAAATATTTTTCTGTTTTTATTATATGTCCCTGTTGCCTACCTAGGTTTGACAAAAAAAAAACTTATCAGGATTAATTTTTACAGGTAAGTTATTCAAATTGCCTACAATCAAATCTATCATGGAAAATCAAAATGGTTTGAGTAACAATTAGAGACACTTACAAAATTACAACTTAAATTGTCATCTTCTTACAGCGTTCAGATGTTCAGTTCAGTACACGGTGGGCTTTTTTCTCCTGTACAATCTACCTACAAAATGAATATAGAAAAATATTGCTTTAATTCATGTTCTCAAAACTGATTTATATGTCTCATATAAAATAGTGACTAATAATGTAACACAATAATACCTAGCTCTTCTTTAGCACTTTTTGTCAGTGGATCTCAATGTGCTTTACAAAGGAAGTCAATATCATTATCCCCATTTTACAGATGGGGAAACTGAGGCATGGAATGATTGCATGAACTAGACTGCCTGACATGAAATGAGAATATTGATATAATAGGCATTGTGGAAACTTGGTAGAATGAGGATAATCAATGGGATGTGGCATTACCAGTATGCAAAATATATAGGAATGACAAAGTAGGATGTGTCAGTGGGAGAGTGGCTATATGCGAAAAAAAGCATAGAGTCAAATAAAGTAAAAATCTTAAATGAATCAAATTTTACCATAGAATCTCTGTGGATAAAAATTCCATGCTTGAACAATAAGAATATGGCAGTAGGAATGTACTACTGATGATCTGACCAAGATGGTGACAGTGATCGTGAAATGCTCAGAAAAATTAGAAAGGTACAAAGGTAAAAATGCAACAATATTGGGATATTTCAACAATCCCCATATGGACTAAGTCTCAGGAAGGGAACCAGGGAACCGCCGACTCAGAATGCTTTTCAGAATTGGGGGACTGAGCAATTAATGCTATCATTCCAAATTAGCATGTACATTGCAAGATCATTCTTCTGTGTAGGGGTTAATGGTGGGTACCATTACTGTACTATTCACTCTGAATAGATTCATTCTAATGTTGCACGTACCATTTGTCTTAGTTGGAGAAGGGTTTCAAGGTGCTTCGTCCCTGCCTTATGCAACTCCTCTTGACTGACTTCACATTCTGCATCCAGCACCAGCCCAGCAGCCAAAGGAGCTGTGGGCAAGCTCTTTATTCATGAAGGAAAGTAGAGACATGAGATGCACGTATGTTAAATAAAAAAGGATAGGACAAGGGAGTGTGCTAGTTCTTCTTTCCTTTTAAAGTAAGCCAGCATGTGTCAAAGAAGCGCAGAATAGATCAGGGGAAGAATCATTCATGGCTGATGGAATAGACTGAGACAAGTCAAGGCTGACTTTATCAGGATCATAACTGAACAGGCCAAGTTTGAATCTTTTAACACTCCAGTGAAAAATGCCCTTGAGAATCAGAAGGACTTCTTTTTAATCCTCCCACTCAATGTGAATAATCCTTTGCTATGCTTAATGTTCCTTGATTACATGTGCTGTTACTCCTTTTTGATGATTGGCAGTGATATTGTTGTGCCAAAAAAGGTTTAATGTTTTAGTAATTCACTCCTTGTTGCAGCCAGCTAAGATCAAGTTCTTTGATTCTCTTCTCTTTGATTCTGGTAAATGTGGTTTATTTCGCGCTATTGTTTTCATCCTCTTAAAAAAAAAAAGGTTTTCTTTCGATTTCCTTTAGATGTCTCTTAGCGTTTTCTGGCATCCCTTCTTGTCGTGCTGAACTAGACTGTTTCAGAAGATAGTTTTCTTAAAGAATTGACCTGTGCAACTGTCTGTAATGCCCTTATTATATGCTCATGCAAACTAGAAGGATACGCAGCTACCCAAAAATAAATCAAATAGCTAGCAAATAATTGTGATTTACTCTGCTTCTCTTCAAATGATTTCTTAGCTTGATGTTGGAACCTCAAAGGTGACATACAAAAGAGATTTTTTAAATTGTGTTTGTTCCCCTTATTGTTTTATTACAATGTGTTAAAGAAGCCCTGAAAGGTGTTTTGTTTTTAAATCCTGCTTGGTTTTAACATGCAAATAACAGAAATCTCATGTTGCTTGGTTATGCTGGAGGAGCTTCCTGGGGATTTCAAAGCTCTCAAACCCTACTTGAAGGGTTGGCAGTCTTGTATCTTTATCCAAAATAATCATTCATCAGTGGAGATAAGTAACTAGGTGTTAATAAAAACAGTTTTAAATAGTCAGATTAAAAATCCTTTCCCCACTCAACTGCTCAATTTTCAGTCTCAACCCCACAATATAACTTTGTTTGTTCGCTGGTCTCTATAGGGCTTTCCCAGCTACCCAAGTTGTAAGCAGAAATTAAAGCCTTTTTCTTAATAAATAATACAAAAAAGAGAGAGAGAGAAAGACATTTCAGGCTTTCTTTAACAGTCATAAAGAAGCAAAAATGGCCCAGGTCCAATTTTTCCCTTTGCAGGTCATCTTTAAGTAATGTGTAGACTAGGTAAAGGATTTTCATCTCAGTTATTCTGAGCCAGTTTTTCAATTGGCATAAATTAGCATAGCTCCACTGATGTGGAGGTGGCCCTCTGCATTCTATTTGATTTTTGGAAGATAGCTGGTACAAGAGGTATCCAAGGAAAGGAAATTATCTCACCATAACTTACACCTACAAAATATTCACCGCTTGATCTGCATTTTTATATGCGTACATTCTGTTACATAGTCTGATGCTGTATGTGATGGGGTATACAAACCCCACACTGGGCTGGAACAGGTTAAAGGACATTACTGCACCCAGGTAGACTTGCCCTTCCAGCTCTGCAGAGCCTGCTCCAACTTGAAAAGGGAGCAATCTAGCTCAGAAGGAGGAAGACTGGTGAGGAGGACAGACCTACCCTGAAGGGTCCCAACAAGGGTTCAAGAGAAGTCTCCATGAGGGAATAAGGCTATATGCTAAGCCTTGTTGGGGCTGATGGTTTGGTTACCTTTTTCTTTTCACCTTCCCTGGTGCTGGGAGAGAACAGCAGCAGTAGGAAGTGAGCCAGGGAGAGTAACTCAGAGGACATCTTCAGGTGCCAGACACTCTTGGCCTTCCTAGGGCCCTGGGTCAGAGCCCAGTGGAGTGGGTAGGCCTGGGCTTCTCTACCACTGCCCCTACTACATAAGGGACCCCAACACACCTGCCCACCTCACCACACCTCTGAGTAAAGGAGGACCAGGACTGTAAGACATACTCACCGGGAGGAGCCACTAGGTCTGCTAACCACAAGGCCCCCTAATCCACCAAGGGCACTAATACACTGTACTAAATGGTACTTTACACTTTTATTGAAAGTGTCCAGGACATCTTTGTCTGGACTTTGGGCCTTCAAACAGACAACCTGCTATATTGCAACTGAGAAATAAAAATAACCTAAACTCTGTGAAAGTGCAAGGAAAGAAAGAAAGATTGGACCTGAACCCCATTCCTCCTCTGCAAAATAAAGAGCTGGATTCTGTGTTGTAAAAAAGAAAATTCAGAGGCTTACTGCTGTGGGCAAGGAAACTCCATTGCAAATCCCTTCCTTACTCTGAATCCTGAGTTTAAAACTTCTAGCTATGCTTTTAGCATATGACAATGAAAAGGGTTTGTACCTTCATCCCCCTGTATGTGCCAAGCTACATTTTGCAATCCCTTCCACTCATGCAACCCCATTTTAGCCAAATTTACATGCAGCCAAACAGTTTCACATGTGTGACTGGTAAAAAATATACTCAAACAAATTTTAATCTCAATCACCAGAGCAAGATCTGGGCCTGACCTCTAGCTTACTTTTAAGTGAACAGCAGGCTTGGTAGACTCCTTGTATTGTGGAAAGTATGCCATCCAGGTCTCGTAGTTGAAGAAAATAAATAAATGGCTAAAATCAGGGGCATGGGAGTGTTGTAGAGAGGAGGACACAAAGAGAATGGTGAATTAACAGTCACGTGGTAGAGGGACAGTGGAATCGGGGACAGAGAGTCAGGGAGCTAGCAGGGGTTTGACTCAGCTTGGATAATGCCAGCTTCTGTCCAAATCTATGGTAGGATAAGAGCCAACATTAGCAAGTGGGCTGTGGGTAATTGCAGTGATACAAGGGGATGACAACCTCCAATCTGTTAGAGGACCGGCTGACAGAGAGTGCAGCATCAAAAGTGGATGGTGTTATCTGGCAGGAGATGTGCCATAGGCAGCTTTGTGCATCTGACAGGCAGTTTCTGTCAACAAATTTTGTATGGAACCCTGGGCAAAGTTGCTTTCTCCCAGCTGAATATTTTTAGGGAAGGGAGTTAGTGCAAACATTCCCTCCCCTACCTTGGGGCTGAGTCCCTAGGGTTACAGCACAAGCTGCCCCTGCTGGCACAAGGAGGGTAAAATTTGTAGACACCTATACCAGTAGCCATGAACTATGCCAGAGTGTTCACTGTGCAAGAGGGGGATTGGTACAGTGTCACTTTCCTTGGGTGAAGAGGCACCAAGAATGCAAATTTATTTAATAGCACTTGCGGGGCTTTTTAACTTATTTTGTAAAATCCATTGGATAAGTAGAAGAAAAACCAAAGTTAGATAACCTTAGGATAAATATATACATGTCTTAATGATTAAAACTTGTGCTATAGAGTCCAAGGTCTGGGGTTTAATTCAAATTAGAGAGGCATTTATATGGTCATCAAATGTAATAAACATACTTCAGTATTGGGCCTGAAACCTTAAACATAATAGAGTTATAGCCATAACTATTAGACCTTTCTGCCTTCAGGTGACAGCTCTGACTTCTCCAGTAAAGGTTATGATGGTGGTAATCCACATTCTGTGGTTTTGAACTTGTGATTCTGGACTCCCGTACAGCTCTAATAATTAGGCTAGTCAGCCTAAAGATATCAGTTCTGAATGTTCTGAACTTATCCGCTGGCTTCAACCAAATAAAATTATAAAGTACATATAAATATTAGCCAAATCGTGTCCACATTCCCAAAAGACCTGGAATCATGCTATCCTATTCAAATATGTTTACAATGGATGTTTTTGGTCTCGGTTTTCAGTCAAGTACCAGAAAAGAGAGGAAATATTCCCACACACTTCTGACTTTGAATTTCCTATATGCAGTGTTGTTGTAGCCAGGATATTAGAGAGACAAAGTGGGTGAGGTAATATCTTTTATTGGACCAACTTCTGTTGCTGAAAGAGACAAGCTTTGAGCTTCGACAGAGCTCTTCTTCGGTCCTGTAAGCTTGAAAGCTTGCCTCTCTCACCAACAGAAGCTGGTCCCATAAAAGATATTTCCTCACCCACTTTGTTTCTTAACTTACTGTGGTAAACACATGGTGTACGTGTCAATCTCCGTTATCAGAACCTCAATTATCCAAAACTCCCTATAACCTGAAATCTGACCATCTCTCCCAATGTCTATTGCTTATGCTAAAAATTCCTATGATTTCCCAGAATTATTCATTTCCCCCCAATCGAGTTGGAGTAACAGACATTTAGGGGTTTGAGTGTTCCATTCCCTCTGGAATAGGAGTCCCATACAGTTACTACCAATTGGTTGCAAACAGTAGTGCCGTAGTAAAATGTAGGGGTTGGTGGTGATTGTGGGAAATTCACAAACTGTAGTTAAGAGCTTCATTGCACTAGTGTCAGTAAAGAAGTCATCAGTGTTATAGTCATACAGTTTATAGAATTAACTCTTGTAATTTCCACAGGTTATTCTTTTTTAGTCTGCAGTTTAAAAAAAAGTTGTATAAAAAAATATCATTATCCCAGAGTCATGACTAAAATTTAGCCCTTAATTCATCCTGTTGGGATTGTCTAACACAGTGGTCCCTAACACAGTGGTCCCCAACACAGTGTCCACGGGCGCCATGGCTGCAGGCTGCAGGCACTGGTGTTCTCTGTCCCCGGCAGGCGCGGGGCCGCGGCTTCTCTCTGGCTTCTCTCCGCACTGCCCAGAACTGCCAAAAAAAAAAAGGCAGCTCAGACTGCTGCCATCCGAACTGCCAATGCGAAAAAAAAAAAAAAAAACGCCTGAACTGCTGAAGCAAAAATAAAAACCCGCTCGGACTCTGCCGCCCCAAGAATGGACAGAATGCTGCCCCTTAGCATGTGCTGCCCCAGGCACATGCTTGATCCGCTGGTGCCTGGAGCCGGTCCTGTATGTATGCCCCATTCACACATACAGAATGGGAAGAGACTGTCTAGGAAGGAGTACGGCAGAGAAGGATCTAGGGGTTATAGTGGACCACAAGCTAAATGTGAGTCAACAGTGTGATGCTGTTGCGAAAAAGCAAACTTGATTCTGGGATGTATTAACAAGTGTGTTGTGAGCAAGACACGAGAAGTCATTCTTCCGCTCTACTCTGCACTGGTTAGGCCTCAGCTGGAGTATTGTGACCAGTTCTGGGCACCGCATTTCAAGAAAGATGTGGAGAAATTGGAGAGGGTCCAGAGAAGAGCAACAAGAATGATTAAAGGTCTAGAGAACATGACCTATTAAGGAAGGCTGAAAGAATTGGGTTTGTTTAGTTTGGAAAAGAGAAGACTGAGAGGGGACATGATAGCAGTTTTCAGATATCTAAAAGGGTATCATAAGGAGTTGGGAGAAAACTTGTTTACCCTAGCCTTAAGGATAGAACAAGAAGCAATGGGCTTAAACTGCCTCAAGGGAGGTTTAGGTTGGACATTAGGAAAAAGTTCCTAACTGTCAGGGTGGTTAAACATTGGAATAAACTGCCTAGGGAGGTTGTGGAATCTCCATCTCTGGAGATATTTAAGAGTAGGTTAGATAAATGTCTATCAGGGATGGTCTAGACAGTATTTGGTCCTGCCATGCGGGCATGGGACTGGACTCGATGACCTCTCGAGGTCCCTTCCAGTCCTAGAATCTATGAATCTATGAGTATTCTTCCGCTGCACTGATACTGCTGTTTTCTTGTGCTTTGTGCTTTATTATTTTTTTAACATTTTGCCCCAAAATGAGTGGTTCAAATAAAAGACAATGTACATGTTGTTTCAACGCAGAGTGGGAAGAATCCTATGGTTTTATTGAAAATAAAGGGAAATGTGTTTGCTTATTGTTCAGGGGTGCTGTTGCAGTGCCAAAAAAACATAATGTCGAACGCCATTTCCAAACTAATCACGGCTCTTTTGACATTAGCCATCCACTTAAATCTGAGTTGAGAAAGGTTTGATTTGAGTTGATTAATTTTCTTCTATCTGCCCAGCAATGTGTTTTCACTAGACAAGTGGTAAAGTCTAAAAGTGCTACTATTGTTACCTTTAAAATTGCTCATCTGCTTGCAAAAAAGAAAAAACCTTTCAAGATGGTGAATTGTTGAAGGAAGCATTTTTGACTGGTGCTGATTGCCTGTTTCAAGGATTTCCTAACAAGCGTGAGATTTTGTCGGCAATACAAGACTTGCAGTTATCAGACAACACAGTTACGAGGAGGATACATGCGATTTCAAGCGACATGCAAACTCTGCTAAAGGATGACTTGGAAATATGTGACTGGTTTTCACTGCAGTTCGATGAGTTGACAGATATATCGGATACAGCGCAGTTGGCAGTTATGGTGAACTGTGCATGTCCATAGTTTTACTGGAATTTGTATTGTCCTCTCGTGCATATGGTTCATACTGCTAATCCATTTAGTCTATAGGCCAGATTGGGATGTGGTGTAAGCAGATGCAGCACCAATGATTTCAAGGGTGAGGTCTGTCTGAATTAGGTCTGGTGGATCAGGTCTTTGGATAGTCAGGCAGACACCAGTTTTAAGGTTAAAATTGTTTGTTTGTTTTTTCCCTCATCACATGGAGATCATTGATGTCTAGCCATGTTGGGAGGAAGAAGGCATTCCTTTGAATTCATTTTTTTCTGCTCCAGCTTGTTTCCTTTTTTATTCTTTTTGCAAGCCACTTTATAAAGAAATTTGTCTTCTCAGCGAGAGAGAAAATGGTCTTCTGGTTAAATCACAGGTCTCAGGAGATGGATTCTAGTCTTGCTTCTGCGGCAAACTTCCTGCATCACCTAGGCAAGTCATTTACCTTCCCCTATGGGTAGGGAGGGATGCTAATACCATCTATACAGGATTATTAGTTTATTAATGTTTGTAAAGTGCTTTGAGATCCTTGGATAGAAGGGGGTCTGTGGAATTGCAAAGTAATAGTAGTAATAATAAAGGAATTCAGTTCTGATCACACACAGTGAAAACTGAAGGACCAAAAATCACAAAAGGATTCAGATCTCTGGGTTTGAAATCAGGCAGATGGTAGCTCCAGAAACTATCATGTCCCAGGCAATCAGCTAATCTCATTTGTATTCAGTTGAATTCCTCCTTCTAGAGTTTCATCCTAAATCAAAAGAAATCCTATTGAATTTCCTTTTTTTTTATAAGGACTTATTTGTTTTATTTTTACAAATGATCAATGCTTAAGATTTTTGTTGTTCTGTTACAGCATGTTCTTGGAAGCCTTCCCAATGACAGATGGTGAATGTTTTCCATTTCTAGGTTGCACTCTTCACAGCCTTGCTTTTGGCCTAAGTTTTTAGGAGAATTTTGAGCTACTGTTTTGTGAACAGAAAAATAGCACCAGAAATTACAGACAGAAGCTTCCAAGGAAGGCGACGCTAGATCAGTAGAAATGTTCAAATATTAGTCATCATTATTTGTATTGCAGTGGCATGTAGGAGCCCCAGTCATGGACCAGGCCCCCATTGTGCTAGGTGCTGTACAAACACAGAAGGAAAAAATAGGCCCCGCTCCACAGATACTTAAAATCTAAGTATAAGACAAGAGACAACTGGTGGATACAGATGGAGAAGCACAAGGAAACAATGAGACAGTATTAGCATGACAAGCAATGGTCTCAGCACACCAGCAACCTAACTGTTATCAAGTTTTTTGTATTTGTTTTTCCCTTTAAAAGGGCCGGCTCCAGGCACCAGCCGAGCAAGCTGGTGCTTGGGGCGGCAGATTGAACGAGGCAGCATGCTGCCCAATCCTAGGGCGGCACGGCTGCTTTTTTTTGTTGTTGTTTCGCTCCGGCCACCCTGTAGGGGGCGGCGGCGCAGAGGACAGGAGCTCCCTGCAGCAAGCCCGGCAGGGCAGTCCTCATCCTTCCCTCCCTGATGACTGGAGCGGAGCCCTCCCGGCAGGCAGTGTTCGGCACGGTGGGAGGGGCCGTGTGACAGCGCCCCGCTGTAGCCCTGGCCGCCCCCCTTCTCTCTCTCTCTCCTCACCCGCTCCCTCTCCCTCCCCCCCGCTAGCCGGTCCCCCTGCACCCACGCTCCGGCGCACAGATCACTGGTGGGGGGTGGGGGTGGGTTTTTGTTTGTTTGTTTGTTTGTTTTTTGCTTGGGGTGCCAAAAAGCCAGAGCCAGCCCTGCCCTTTAAGAAGGGATTTGAAAGACACCAATGTGGTAGCTTTGCAGGTGTCTACAGGAAATTCTTCCCAAGCATGAGAGCAGCATGGGAGAAAGCACAAATGTGCTTGTTTGAAAATTTAACAAGTGACCAATGAAGGCTGGCATTGTGAGCCAATCAGAAGTGGGAGTCAAGGTCTCAATAGTGAATGAGATGATCGGTAGGGTGGGAACAGGCCATGAAGGGCCTGGAAAGTGAAGACACATACTTGTTTTTGATGTCATGGGGAGGGGGGAGCAAGTGAAGTGATTCAAAGAGAGGGGTGACAGGGTCAAAAGGATGAGCTAGGAAAAGGATCTTTGCAGCAATATTTTGAATGGATTTGAATAAGATAAGATGGGATTTGTCAAGCCCAGAGAAAATGATGTTATAGTAATCGAGATGTGAAATCATGAGCACTTGGATGAAAGCTTTAGCTATGATAGGAAAGGCCACAACTAGGAGAAATCAGCAAGACTTAGACAGTTTGGACACAAAGATATAGAGCTGCGGTCTCAAACTCAATTTACCTTAGGGCCAAATCCTCCCAGCGGGCCAATAATGTCATTCATGCCACCCAGAACCCACCCCTCAAAACTCCGCCCCCCCCCCAAAAAAAAACTCTGCCCCCCCCAGCTGCCTAAGGCTCTGGGAGGGAGTTTGGGTGGGGGCAGGAGTCTGGGGTGTAGGCTCTGGGATGGAGTTTGGGTGCTGGGTGCAGGCTCTGGGCTGGGGCAGGAGGTGGGAGAGCAGGAGGAGGGGGTGGAAGGTAATAGTAAGGTGAGTAGTATCAAACCAGGTCAGATTTTATTATGCTAAATATTATTATAAAAAGTCAAAGTATGTGTTTAGTTTGTACAGACAATACAAAGGTGTGAAATGATCATAAGCTGTAAACAACCTTTTTTGGAAAGATATGGCAAGTGGTTCATGTAATATTAGACTCACTGCATAAATAATACTACAAGTAGTTAAAGAAATCAGCACACTTTACTCACTGTCTTCACAAAAATGGTATTATGATGGTGTCTTAGGCACTAGCACTAGCAGACTGACTTGCATGACCGGGACCTAAATAAGCACACCGTAGCTGAAATGTGATTCATGTGATGCATGAAGCTGAAGGCTGGATGACTCCAGCTCCTGAAAATGACATCTTTGTAATCACCCACACTAGAGTGCATTATTTCACTTACTAAATTATTTTGTAACTGTTTTATCTAATGGTAGGTGAAGATGTTGTTTTATAATTACACAGTCTATCTCCTTCTCTGACAATTGGGAAAAATCAGATTTAACAAGGTACATAAGTTTTACTAGAACACCCAAAACCTAATGGCTGTCCGCTACATTCCAAAGAGAAAGGTAACATTTTCCCAATCTTATTAAAAGAAAGACGTGAAAACCAAATTACATGGGAGAAAGATTGGACAGGAAAGGGGCCATTCAATAGCTGCATTTTGTTTTGATTCATTCTGTCTGAATGTGATCACAAGTCATAAAATGTACTAGCACGTCCATAATGTATCTCCTCCAAAACTCTACAGAGGCAATAGTGTGCACAAGCACAGAACAACAATGACTAGAGAAACTATTCATCCAAAAGTCATTCCGCTCCTCACCTCATTCACCAACCCTCCTAGAACTCTTCAGAGGGATTACTCAGACATACTACAGTGAAGGGCAGATCAGATGTGAACATTTTTATCCCACATACAGAGGACACTGTATTAAACTGTAGCATAAAAATAATATAGGTATGGATTCTGCCTAGCCCTTGTGTAGGAGCACAAGGGAGGATCCTTCCCCCCTTGCACTCCATATGCCTGGGCTAGTCACAAGAGCAGCCTCTATACTCCCCTGAACAGAAGGATTGTTTGGGGTTAGATAGTGATGCTAGGATCAAAAGTGGCAAAGCAGCGGTGGGGGAAAGACCCTGCCCCCGCTCCACATTGGCCAGCAGAGACAGGTGTGCAAACTAAGGTGTATGGGAGCAGTCATACCGTCTCCGGCACATCACAGATCTGTGGCAGCCATGGTGGCAGAATGGGTTGGAGGCAGGTAGCTCTCCATCCCTCCCACAGTGGGTCAGTGCATATCAGGATCAATGGAGGCTACCCGTTGTACTACACAAATGTACTTTCTCAAAACAAAAGTGGTTTGTATCTGCATTTGCTAAGTGAAGAGATTATTTTTCCGCATATAAATGTGCAGTTCTCATTTCTGTTAAATGGATTACATGCTCATGTCAAGAGAATAGGGCCCATTAGTACTGTTAAACTGTAATTAGCACTAATGAACATGAAATGGTCAGAGTTAGCAGATTATAAATAGCCCATAGGCTAAAAATTGTTCAACCAAGCTACTTGGCAAATAATAGATACATTAGCAGAAATCAGGATCAGATGGCAAATTATTTAACAGACAAAAAGGTTTATATTCATAACATAGGTTTTTCACAATGTGCCAGTTTTTGCCACCCTTACTTAGGCAGAGCAGTATCTAAGCAGTTTCATTAAAATCAATGGATCTATGGACGCACACTACTTATAAGTGCTATTCAATGTGTGTAATGGTCTCAGAATCTGGCTGGGTGCATATTATTTGAAATGAAACATTTGACTGTGAGGCCAACTATTACAACTTCTCTCTGGCTTTCTGAACAATGCTTATAGTTCTGACTGTTTTGACTAACAACCCACAGATTCCAAACAAAGCACTACTTTGGACACAGTTTCTCTGGAGCAAGTCCTCTATGTCAATTCCAAATGTGATTCCACATATAAGAGAGACAAGATGGGTGAGGTAATATATTTTATTGGACCAACTTGTCTCTCCAATATCCTGGGACCAACTTGGCTACAAAGATTGTATCCCCCATATGACTCATGTAAGAGAATTACTTTCAGAATTTTCTGAGAAGATGGTTTGTCCCTTCACCCAGCCCCTTAAACACACCAGAAAATCTTCTGAAGTAGGTCACAGGAAATTTATATCTAGGTATATTCAACCTCTTTTTCATTTTCTGAGTAATAATATTTGGAGAGTTATGTGATTTTTCTACAAATCATAAGAAGGAAGATACAGAGGAGAACTGCACCTTTGGTACATACGTGTCTGTTAGTCTGTGAAAAGAATCCGATATGTTTCCAAAATGAAACTCAGTCAGCTTTCTTACACCTTTAATCAGCTAAAACTCTTGCTTCCTAGTTCTACTTAAAAAGGAGAGGCTCTGTTGTGCAGGTCCTTTCTTCTTTCCACCCATACAGAGGCCAGATGAGTAGCCTGCAGAGACTATTGTGATCGTGGGACTGGCACTTCTGCCCAAGCCAGATCCTGGGTCTAGGATATGCCTCTTCATGCACAATTAAGACCCAATCCTGCAAAGACTTAAGCAGCTGAGTTACTTAAGTCAATGCATGATCAGATCCTGAAATTGCCAAGGAAAACTGCATACTGAGGATATGCAGTACACTATTTACACTTGAATAGCTAATGCTGTGAACACCATTTTTATTTAAACTTAATAAAACACATATTTCTATTCAATAATTATGTCCATGCTAAGTCTGAAGTGTTAAATCCAAACCAGTTATGAGTTATCCAAGTCAAATAAAATCTGAACAATTCTCTGAAAGAATAAAAACCACAGGGTTGTCATGATATTCAGGTAATTCAAGAATGCCTGAATTGATTTCCTTGAAACATTTTAAAAATGTTCACATTGGAGTGAACAAATATGAGACGTTTCAGCTTAACTAGTCCTTTTAGGGGGAGATTTAATTACTGAAAACAAAGGCTCAGAAGAAAAGTGCCATTTTACTCAAAGCTTTGCTGCTGCAACACAAATATAATAATAAGTCACACAGCCAGAAAGTAAGAAGTCAAGCATAAATGTGATGAACTAGGCTCCTATTCTGGAAAAGGTACTTAGTATGTGCATTTAGTTTAATTACTTGAGCAGTCCCTCTGAGTTAAACTACTTATGTGCTCAAGTTTACATATGTGCTTAAGTACCTTCCTTGATTCACAGCCATAATCATCAAAACCATATAAAATAAGTCACTTAGTTACATGCCCAGAAGTTGTTGTAAATAGTAAATCTGTGAACAAAATCCTTACTTACAAAGTAAATTACAGTAAGTAGATACTTAAAGATAGATAAGAAATGTCTGTAAAGTGAATTAATGCACAAACCTATTACCAAAATGACTGAAGTTTCAATGTAGCTAAATTAACAATGAACAATGCTCGTAGTTTCAAATGTGACCTTTGTTATATGGCAATTTCAGTAGCTCATAATAGAACTGGCATCTAATCTTTATTTCATATCAGGAACAAAAATTACATGCTTTATTGAAAATTATTTAAGTAGTTTTCAGAGCTTTGTTTCAGAGAGTGGAAACTTGGGGACAATAAGAATCGCTAGTTTCGCTGACATTAAAGAGGATTGAACTTTTCCAAATTGTGTCATTTTGATAGCTTTTACTGTTCAGGAATAGTTGGTTGCTATCAGGCTGATCTACAAGGAATAATTTAAAAAAAGAAAAGACCTCAAAATAAGGCTGAGACTTGCCCACAAGATGTGCTCAGAGTGCCACAGTGGCAAAAAAAAATTGATCTATAGATTTGTTTATTAAAAATGCATTTTTCCAAAAAAAGCACTGAAAAAATGTAACATGTGTTGATGCTTCTTCATAGAGTTACTTTGTAGCATAAGTACTATCTGATCTGGCAATTCTTAGGGCTTGTCCACCAGGAGTCGATCGCTCTCCCGTCAACTCCAGTACTCCATCGCAATGAGAAGCATAAGATAAGTCAACGGGAGAGTTTCTCCTGTCGATACAGCGCGGTGTCGACACGGCAATAAGTCGACCTAAGGGACGTCAACTCCTGCTACATTAGTCACATAGCTGAAGTTGCGTAACTTAGGTCGACTTAACCCCGCAGTGGAGACCTGCCCACAAAGTGCCTTCCTATTCTTTATTAAACAGTAAAGCAAACTGGTGGTGAGTAAAGTATACATATATTGTCAGAGCACAAATGTCTATTGCCTCCATGTGGTTGCTTTTATAGTGTCTCAATGTTTTCAAAAACTTCCGTTGTCCTATGGTGAAATTTACCATGAGTGGGGAGAACTAGCACAAGTACCAATTAAGTCCTACTTTACCTCTCAAAACAGGGCTTTGGCTAGGGTTGCATTTCATCCCTAATACATAAAGCACTGTGATGGGGATCCTGCCCATTTGGTACCAGGGAATAGGAAAAATTACAGCAGACCTCTCAGTTTATGCACTTACTGCAAGGACCAGTGAGGAACCAAACTATGGAGAGGTGGAGAAGTGAGAATATGACTAGGTTCAGCTATCATTTATTGCTGCACCAGCTAAAGGAAGCAGGATCTGATTTCTCAGTTTGTCTTGACCTGACGTGATGAGAGAACTGGCCTTAACATAACTGCAGCTTGGATTTGATATGACTCGCAGCCACCTTGTGTACTCAGCTAACTACCATAAGCTGGAAGCTGGACACCACATAGTAAAAATTTGCTCTTAGGCTGACAAAAACAACTGCACAGCTGTAGCTTCAGTGTTTGCTAACAAGGATAGATAAGATGAAGTGACAGATTCATGGGAATGGAAGGGAGTATGGAGGGCTGACCTTGAATGTGCATACCTTTGATTATAAGTTTTGCTGAGCAGCTACTTTGCTGATAAGTAGAAATTAAGAGGGTTTTTTTTTTTTACTGTTGCTAGGGAGTAGTCAGCCCAGTAGGGGTTATTAGGAGTCGTTGCTTTGTCTTAAGTTACCTATACAAAGTTTAGTCAGAAAAGGCATTTTGGAGAAGTTTGGATTGCTGCAAGTGTAACATCGACAGACCCCCGTCTTCATCGAACCTGGGACTTCTGAAGCTTAGTGCATGAGCTAAAAGACATATGGCTGCTAGCTAAGGCTGTAGCAGATTCATTAATCTCTAAGTGGTCTTGGTGCCATTAGAGGGTACAGAGCACCACACCCAGGAGGTGTGTGGGTTACACAAGCAAGAAGACACTGACATCTCTCTCTCCAGCAGCAAGGAGGAAGGCTGGCTACCAGAGTCCTGCTGCTGTCATTCGATACCACCTCAGACGTTGGGTAATTATATCTGGGGTGCTTCCAAACTATTGCTAGGCTTGATGCATGCTTTAAACCTAATGAAAAGGATTTTGGGTGAAAGCACTCTTGTGGGTACCAATCATTTATCAGACAGAGGAGCTGTGTGATAGAAATCATCCTCAAACCACTCACCACACAACTTCCTCCAGGACACAACCGACTTCTCCAGAAATTCCACAACATTAACAACTTCCCTTAGAAAACCATCCTTGCCACCACGCATGTAACCTCCCTATACACCAATATCCATCACAATGTCAGCATCACAGCCTACCTCAAATATTTTCAAGATAATGGACAGCCCTCAGACATCCACCCCAAACACATCACCAAACTCATCCATTTCATCCTCACCCATAGCAATTTTACATTCAACTATAAACACTTTATCCAAACCATGGGAACAGCCATGGGTACTAGTATGGCTCCCCAATATGCAAACCTCTTCATGGGCCATCTTGAAGAATTTCTGGACAAATGCACCACAAAACCAATGATATACGTGAGATATATCGATGATATTTTCATCCTCTGGACAGATGACCTAAAGTCCCTCAAAGATTTCCACCACAATTTCAACAACCATCACATATTCATTAAACGCTCCCTCAAACACTCCCAAACAGCAGTGGCTCCAGGCACCAGTGCTCCAAGTGTCTGTCTGGGGTGACAAGCTGCGGGGGGGGCGCCCGGCCAGTCCCTGCGAGGGCAACAGTCAGGCAGCCTTTGGCGGCTTGCCTGCAGGAGGTCTGCCAGTCCCGTGGATTTAGCGGCAATTCGATGGTGGGTACATCTACATTCACAGGCCCAGTAACCTAAGTTCCCTTTAAACTGCACAGCCATGCAGCTGCCTATTAAGCCCCACGCAGGGGCTCAGGGCTGCAGCGGGGAGAGATGCCTCTCCCCCAGCATGGACCTGCCATGTCAGAGAAAGGCACCCCTCCCTGCCAGCCCCAGCGTGGACCTGCTGTGGTGGGAAGAGAGGCCTCCCTCCCCGTCAGCTCTAGCGCGGATCTGCTGCAGACGGTGGAGAGGAGCCCCTCCCCCACCCCAGCCCAGCCCTGCTAGAGCTGCCGCATCAGGGGAGAGGTGCCTCTCCTCCAGCCCCGAGTTGCTGTGGGGAGAGTGGGCTGGGGGGAGTCCTCTCTCCCCACCACAGGCCTGAGGCAGCCTGCACCCCAAGCCCCTCATCCCTGGCCCCATCCCAGAGCCTTCACCCCTAGCCAGAGCCTCACCCCCTGCATCCAATCCTCTGCCCCAGCCCTGAACTCCCTCCCACACCCCAAACCCTTCATCCCTAGCCCCACCCCAGACCCTTCACCCCTAGCCAGAACCCTCACACCCCTGCACCCCAACCCTCTGCCCCATATCCCTGAGCCCCCTCCCACACTCCAAATCCCTTGGCCCCAGCCCCCTCCACATGAATTTTGTTATGTACACCAATATGAAGGTGATGTGTCACACATCACGTCCATATTGGTGCACATAACAAAATTCATTCCGCACATGGACATAAAAAAATTAGAGGGAACACTGCCAGTAACTGTCCCAAACACACCAATAAATCCATTATCCACAGTCAGGCACTCAAATACCACAGAATATGCTCCAAGAAGAAAGTCCATGATATAGAATCGTAGAAGATTAGGGTTGGAAGAGACCTCAGGAGGTCATCTAGTCCAACCCCCTGCTCAAAGCAGGACCAACACCAACTAAATCATCCCTTATACAACTTAACACACTGAAAACCATTTTCACCAAGCAAGGGCACTCCACCAAAGTAGATCACATCATGGAACTGAGCACCTGAATACTCTGAGAGAACCTGCTTCAGTACAGAAATAAAACCCCCTATGACCACACCCCTCCCATTGTCACCTACCACCCCACAGTGGAACCCATATGAGGTACCATCAAACAATTACAGCCCATACTGAGGAGAGACCACATCCTGAAAGAGAACTCCTGGACTCCCTGTTCTGGCCTTCAGACAACCCCCCTCAACCTCTCCAACCTCATCATCAGAAGCAAGCAGTCCTCATTATCAACAGAAATCTGCACAACACCTTCAAAAGACAAGCCTGGGAGCTTAAAATTCATAACTTTGCTAGATACTAAAAATCATGGACTCAAAAGAGTCACTGGATTTATGGCTTAGTAGAACACTCTATAACCCACTAAATTCCTGACAGACACACACATTTTTTTTCCTTTACCCCCTATGACTGGAGAGATGTTAATAGGCTACTTCAATGGTCCCTGGAAATGTGTGTTAACTATTTATGCTAAACAATCTGTTTCACCTTATGTTTAGCTGGGACACTCTGAGTAAGTTTCCCAGACCTGAAGGAGAGCTCTGTGTAAGTTGGTCCAGTAAGAGACATTATCACACCCACCTTGTCTGTCTAATATGCTAGGACCAGCACAGCTATAGCAACACTGCATACAAGCTTAACTGAAGTCAATTAACTAGTTTCTGTTGAGCATTACTAATACATGAGTGGCAATCAATGGACTATTGAGGTAATTGGCTGAGTAATTGGGAGGATATATTTAGGATGAACTGGAAAGTAAGGGAGTGAGCTGGGGAGAGGATAGAAAGCTGTGTAGAAGTCTCCTGCTGTATACCTATGGTTCCTTCTGATATGCTTTGAAACTAAAAATTAAAAGCATACATGATGAAAGGGAAACTGTTTTTGTGGCTGGGAGACCACTAAGAATAGGCTACGTAGTGGTACTCAGGGGGTAGCTGAAGGTCCAAGCTATTTGGGATAAAGTCTGAGATATTAACCCTCTCAGCTGTGATAAGGAGTCTTGAGGGGTGACCTGTGCAAAGGCAAGAAATCCAGGTACGATGGACGAGATGCTATGTTAGCTGGTGGAACAACAAACAGAGAGAGAGAAAACCCAGCAGATGAAGAAGCATGCATTTCTGGGTTGGCAGGCGGAGCTGCAGTGGACACGGCAAGAGTTCGTTAAGGAAGCAGTCCCAGGTACAGCAGCAGCTCCTACAGAGGCTGGTGAGTTCCAATGAGGGAACTAGAAATCAGATGGTGGACCAGGGACTATGTAAGATGGCCCCGGGGGATGACCCAATGCCTTTTTGCTAACTTTTGAGCAGAGTGGCTACTAGTGCCGGATGAGAGAAGGATGTATGGACATTTGGCTAGCCCCTTACCTAACCGGCAATGCACAGGCAGCTTATATAACCCTGAGTGAGCAGCAAGCTAGAGGCTATGATACACCAAAGGCTGCTATTTTGGACAGGATGGGCCTGTCGGCGGAGAAATACTGCCAAAAGTTCAGAGCTGCCAGCTGGAGTGGTGGGATGTGTCCCAGGGCTTTTGCACAGAAATTGTCAAACTGGGCCACTCAGTGGTTGACACCATATAGTTAGAACATCAAAGCCCTAACAAACTCAATTATTCTTGAACAGTTTATACAGAGATTCCCTGAGGCTACGAGCGTCTGAGGCATCAGCTGGAATTGTTAGAAGTCACTGTAAAATTAACAGAGAAGTATGTGAAAGTAGACTTTCCACTGAGAAAACTCTGTTCCCCTACAGCAAGGGATGGGGGAGAAAGCTTGAGGAACCTCATTCATGAAAGCCCAGGAATTGGATGCAAGAGACAAATTGCCTGCTCAGTGGTTTGTTACCAGTGAGAGGGTAAAGGTCATATAAAGAGAGACTGCCCCTACATGGACTGTGGGTTTGTGGAATTCTGTGGAGGGACAGACATAAAAGGGGGATCTGGGATCAGGAGCACCAGAATAGGGGGGACCAAGTAAACAGGCCTGGCCCATCCACTTACCACCATGTGCCTGGCCCCATGCCTCTCCTCTTCCCCCTGATGCCCTGCCCTCAACCAGGCTGGAGCCCAGCCCAGGCAGTTGTGGGGAGCTGCAACCCTCCACCTGCCTGGGGTCAGGGGAGCCCAAGAGCAGCCCCCAGCCCATGTCCATGCCCCCCCAGGTTCCCCACCCAGGGCAGATGGAGGGTCCGCAGCCCCCCACAGCTACCTGGGTGTCTCTTACCATGGCTCAGCTGCAGCTCTGAGGCCAAAGGCGCCAACTCTGTGGGTGCTCTGGGACTGGAGCACGCGGGGGGGGGGGAATGGTGGGTGCTCAGCACCCACTGGCAACCCCCCTATGAGCTCCCCTCCACCTCACCCCAGCACCTCCTTCCCGCTGGTGGGCCCCGCCGATCAGCACCTCCCACTCCCTCCCCTCCCAGCACAATCAGCTGTTTTGCAGTGTGCAGGAGGCTGGGAGGGGAGGAGGGAGGAGTGAGGACGTGGCATGCTTGGGGGAGAGGGCGGAACGGGGTGGGAAGAGACAGAGAGGCAGAAGCGGGGGTGGAAAGAGGTGGGGTGGGCTGTGTGGAATTGAGGAAAGGGGTGGAGTGGGGGTGGGGCCTGGGGCAGAGGCGGGGGGTCAAGCACCCCCTGACACAATCAAGTCATCGCCTGTGCCTGAGGCCCCGCCCCCGGGCCAGGCCAGAAGCCAGAGCTGGGTCGGCGGGGTAAGAGCAGCACAGGAAGCTGTGGTGAGCCGCGAACCCTCCATCTTCCCTGGGCAGGGAGCCTGGGGGGCAGGGACATGGGCTGGGAGCTGCTCTCAGGCTCCCCCACCCTGGGCAGCTGGAGGGGCCCAGGCTCCCCGGCCTGGCTACAGCTTTCGGCTTGGCCAGGGGACAGGCCTTATGGGGAAGAGAAGGGGCAGATGCAGGGCCATGGGGGGGGGGGGGG